>NC_058134.1:136624869-136643222 GCF_016433145.1 Gracilinanus agilis | reverse complement strand
GAGAGAGAGAGAGAGAGAGAGAGAGAGAGAGAGAAAATAAACTGGCGTACAAATAGAAGAAACGAGAAGCCACTATCTCTTAAATAGATGGAGACAAACACTGTGAACTGTGCTGAGAACCTTTACAACCTTTACTTTCCTAGGTCTGAGTACTGTTTATATCCTGAGATTCCTCAAGTCATTTCTTAGTCTCTAAACAACTGACTTAAAGCAATGATGCTGATTAGGCATATGGAGGAAGATGGTGGAAAGGAATTAAGGAACAGGGCAATATTCTCAAGAAGACATAAAGAGAGTCCTCCAACTTCCTCCCCACCCCTTTGTGGTAACTAAGATTAATTGTGAAAAAAATTATTTTTCTGTTTGGAGGTTCCTTTGACATTCTGTCACACTTTCTCCTCTCCCTCAACTATTCTGTTAGCTCTCTGTTTACTTCACTCTCACTAAATATACTCCACGTAAGTAAAGATTTTGCCATTCTTCCCAGAAGTTCTGGGTGGGCCCCAGAATACTGCCTCTTTTGTCAAATGATCTAGTATATTTTTCTTCTTTTTCATCTGTTGGCTAAGTTCTTGCATTCATTCAAGCAAAGTGGGGATGAGAGTCCGGACACATCTTAGATATTTCAGGCTTCAATTACTGGGTCAGCCTGTTTTTAAAAATATCATTTCAGATGGTACCACATCCTACTTCCAAATGCTACTTCCTTTCAGAACTCATTTAGCAATCCTGCAGACTCAGCTTTCCATCACAGCCTATCCTCGATGCCTGAAACAGAGGAATTCATCCCACTTTAAGACTTCTCCTCTTGGCTGGCTTTGGAGATTTTTGGAAGCTGTTCCCCACCTCCAGACACTCTATCACTGCTCAAGCTGCTCAGTAACCAGCTGGCAACTGCTCCTACTGGAGCACCAGCTTGGAGCCATCTATTGCTATAGCAATGCATCCTTGAGAGGCAGATATTACCACACTATACTCATTGCCCAGCCACGTAGGATACTCCTAGATTTTGTTTAAGCCAAGCCTCAACTCTGACATGCTCTACCTTTATGCCCCCTCACCAGCTTCCTTCCTTCCCCTTTGTGCCCCCTTTACGCCCCCTCACCACAGACTTCAGAGTAGTGAGCAGCCTTAGACTTTCTAGAAGGAAGGATGTGAACCCAAGATGGAGTTAATCCTTGAAATGTTCTTGAGAAAGGAGTGTCTTGACAAGTGGTTAGAGACATTTGATATGTTGAAATCCACTTATTCAAACATAAACTGTTGCTCAGCAAGTTTAACCCGTTTCTCCAGTATTTATTTTTGTTTATAATGAGGTATTTTGTCATCTTCAGGAAGACACTTTGTTGGACCAGAGCCTTTAAGGTAGCTCTATCATATTCAATCTTTTGTTAAGGTGAACCCTCTCATAATGAGAGCTTTGTGTGTGTTACACCTTTCACTCAGTTGTGGGATCCTAAATATGCGACCGCCTTTGAAATCGTGTTCTAAAAACTCTGCCTGACCCCTTCTAGTAATCCATAGTGAAAGGGTACTCAGTGGTGAGTTAAGTGGAAGAAAGATAAGAATGGCATACAGTGATTAGCCATGATTTGGTGGTAAGCTGCATCCTTGGAAGGAATACCAACATTAATAAATTAACATATTCATTCCAAGTGTTGGAGTACAATAAAGTTGAAGGAAGAGAGGAAAGAAAGGAGAGAGTCAGAGAGGAGGGAAGGAAGGAAGAAAGGAAAGAAAGCAGGAAGGAAGGAAGGAAGAAAAGAAGGAAAGAAGGAAGGAAAGAAGAAAGGAAAGGAGGAAGGAAGGAAAAAGAAAGGGATAGAGGGAAGAAGGGAGGGGAAAGGAAGAAAATATCATTATAATCATATGAAAATTGCTTCACATCACTAATAAAAGAGAAATGCAAACCAAAAGAGCCCCAATGTTTTACCTTATACCCTGCAAATTGGCAAAAATGATAAAAAATGTGAATCATCAATGCTGGAGGAATACATAGTTGATGGAGGGGCAGGTAGGTGGTTCAGTGGATAGAGTATCATGCCTATAGTCAGGAGAACCTGGGTTCAAATCTGGCCTCAAATATTACGCAACTGTGTGATCATAGGTAAGTCTGGTTGTCTAGCCCTTATCCTTTTGTCTTTTGAGCTGTTACTAAAACAGAAAGTAAGGATTTATGGAAAAAATTTTGTTGATAGAATTGTGGAATGGCACACTATTTTTGGAAAGCAATTTGTACTTACAAAACTAATGCGATCAAAATGACCATACTCTTTTGAATTAGGTAATCTATTATTAGGTTTATACCCCAAGGAAACTGTCTATGCATCGAAATATTTAAAGCAGTACTTTTTATGATAGAAAAGAATTGGAAACAAAGTAGATGCCTTTCAATGGGAAAAAGCTAAACATAAATATGATGGAATATGATTGTGCTACAAGAAATTACATATGTGATAAATAAAGAGAAGCCTGGGAAAACTTTAATGAACTGGTGCAGAATAAAGTCAGAAGAACCAAGAAAACAATATACACAATAACAATATAAATGGAAAAAAATAACTATACCCCCCAAAAACCAAAAGTGAAGGTAACAGAATTATAAAGATAAAACATGATTTAAATGAAGGGATATAAGAAGATATTTTTAATCTACTCCTTTGTGGAAGTGGAAGGAACACAAATGTTACACATTGTACATGCTTTCAGACTTTTTCAGTGTATCTATCAGTGGTGCTGAACGTTTTTCCTTTAAAAAATATTATTTGTTATATGGGTTGGTCCTCTGAGAGGAAGAGAGGGATTCTTGGAATAATTAAAATGATAGAAGAAACAGAAGACATCAACTCTGATTTTTCACTTCATATCTAGCAAATTAGAAAAATTGACAAAAAAATAGGAATAATCAATATTAGAAGGGTTGTGGAAAGACAGGCACACTAAAATGTTGTTGATTGAACTGTGAATTTCCACAATCATTCTGGAAAATAATGTGGAATTATGCTAAGAAAGTTATTAAAATGTCTATAACTTATGGGACATCTCATCATCTTTTATAATATTCATTTATAAATAGGAAAGCTCCACTTACTCCAAAATACGTATAGCAACACTTTTTGAGTAGCAAAGAACTGGAAATGAATTAACATAGATTGGAATTTGAGAGTCAGAAGAGACCTCAATGATCCAAAAGAATACTTAGTATGAGATACCTCCAAAGTAGTTGTCCAGCTTTGGTTTCAAGACTTTTAAGAAAGGGGGAACCCACCATCTCTCTAGGTAAGCCATATTATTTTTATAGGGTCCATGTTATAATCTGGCTTTTGTTGTTGTTTAGTCTTCTTCAGTTGATCCCTTTTGATGTTTCCTTGGCAAAGATACTAGAGGGATTTGACATTTCCTTCTCCAGCTTATTTTGCCAATCAGACAACTGAGGCAAATAGAATTAAGTGACTTGTCCAGGGTCACAAAGCTAGTAAGCATCTGAAGCCTGATTTGAACTCTGGAAGATGAGTCTTCTTGATTCTAAACCCAGTGCTCTATCTACTGCATCACCTAACTGTCCATTTTTATATTCTGACAACTTTATAATAGTTAAGAAAATGTTCCTGATATCAAGCCTATATGATACTCCAGAATTTTGTTTAAGCAAGGTCTCAACTACAATATGCCCTTTATTCCTCCTCCTTCCTTCTTTTTGCCTATGTACATAACTGGTCACCTTATAGCTTTATAGAAGGAAAGATAAAACCACAGGATGGAATTAATTCTTGAAATGTTCTTGAGAAAGGAATGTCTAACAAGTGGTTAGAAACTGACCCATTTATTCAAACATTTTTTGAATTGAAAGAAAAATCTGACATTAGGATTAGAGTGTAAAATATTCTGCCAGGGTCACTGTCTCTTCAATTTAGTATATTTACTAATTAAGTGCTGGCTTATATTCCAAAAGACACTTGTGGATACTAGCAAATATAGGACCTAAAGGTATAGCATTTGATAACTCAGTGACAGTGGATTAGAGGGAACAAAGGTCAGTTAGGTCCATTCACAGATGCTATGTGGACACACAGAGTGGAACATGTACCATACTTGTATTCCTCCTATTTCTATAATTGTTAATTTCATTCTTATGTTCAAGCAGGCTCCAGAGAATGTAATAAGGACAATTTAAATGCGTTGGATGCTTCTGGTTCAGTTCATCTTTTGACAAATTATGTTTCTGCTGCTATTCATTCACATTTCATACCCTTGACAGAATATATTTAGTCATCATATTTTGTAGCTTTTAGAGACATGAATAGTTTCATATGCAAAGAGAAACCTGTGAAATTTCTCTTCTCCCTGGGGTCAAAGAACTCACTTGGTACCTAGGGCAATTTTGCAAATTACGCCAGAAGCAAGAATCAGTTTTTAACCAATGAATACAAGTTTATGCATCCCAGAAATTGCCCAGTGAATAACATTCTGAAGGTCAGTTAAAACTGTAGCTTCCTGCATTAATAAGGCTTAATCCGAAAATGTCTCCAAAATTACCATCAATCCATAGTCTTTCAACTGAGTCCTTAATAGTAGAAGAAAGGTTAAGGAAATGTATTAAAGAAAATGAAAAATAAGAAAATTATTCAGGATGGTTTCCATTCTTTAAATGTTTCTACTAGGTTAGGCAGAATTTTTGGTGTAGAGTGAATAGTGCCTTTGTCATATTAGTGTATTCTTTCATCATAATTCCAACCTATATCTTATGCTGGTGAAATAGAAAACTACAAAACTGAAAAGGTAATGAGATCTCCAGTTTAAAACAGTTTATGAATTTTCTTATTTGATCAAGCCTATGGAATAGATATTTATACTGGCACTAGTGTAAAAATCATGATCTGAGAGCTCAACAAGATGTTAGAGGACATCAGGTCATACCACCTACCACTTACCATCAGTTCTAATTATAAAACTGAAACACAGAGAAGTCCAGTGATTCACCCATGAAATCACAAATAGAAAGTAGCAGAAGTAGGAGGCAGATTCAGGTTTTAAGTCTCCAAATCCATTGTTTGTATCATTAAACTGTGCCTTCTTCTTCAAAATTCCAGATCCTACACAAGGAAATTACATAGCTTACCAATGAAAAAATGATCCAATTGTGTTTATTCTCAGAAATAAGTTGCTTATATATTCAACTGAATTTAATTTTCAAGTTAATAAATGCTTGATCTTTTTTATGAGCATGGTATTTTCTTGGAGTCAATACCAAAATGACCAAGATAGATCCTCAACTGCAGAACCTTGTAATTTAGTAAGAGCAAAATGGCAAGTATATGAATGAATTAATAAATGAAAAAGTATTTTTAAGAGTTATTATAGCAAAGTAGATGTGTTTCAAGGCAGATATGATAAATGTTATGAGAACAATAATTAAGAGAAAGATATAATTTACTTTTGGGGACTATGGTTAATTCAGGAAATGTTTCATGAAGAATATACCATTAGAGATAAATCTTGAAAGATGGTTGAATTACCCACCTTGAAGTGGGTAAAGAAAGACTCTACAGATAGAAGAGTCATCAGATTAGTTAAAAACGAAAAGGTGTATCCCATGATGAGGAGATAGTTTTCCTGGAGCTTAGGAAATATATAGAAATCTGATGTGGATAATATAGGACAAGTAGGTTGGATCCTAATTAAGAAAGGTTTTTCAGAAACTGAAGTACTGGAAACCCTGGCAAAGCTGGAACTAGGAACACTTAGAATTCTGTCAGAGATATTTATTTGCTGTGTAACCCCCTGTGCCTCAGATTCCATATTTGTGAAATGAGCAGGTTGGAGCTAATGGCTCCTAAAGACCATTTTAGTCCTTATTTTTTCAAAAGTCAGGAAGGAGTCTAAAATTTTTGAGCAGAGGTATGTCATGCTTGGAACTTTGATTTAAGAGGATTAATCTGGCTGTGGTCTATTAGAATGGACTGGAAGAAGTAGACACTAGAGATAATAAAACCAATTAAGAAACTATTGTCTTACTGTAGGTCAGAAGTAAAATATTAAGAATAAAAACTTGAACTGAGGCCAAAGCCATGGGTATAAAAAGTAAGGAACTGACTTAGACACACAAGTGAGCAATTAGATGTGAGAGAGACTAGAATTGAAGAGAAGTCCAAGGTTTTAAACCTAGTAACAGGACAAAGAGTAGAGATATATTCTTGTCTCCACAGGTATGTGGTACAGGTCATTGCTGCTAGGAATTAATGGGTGATGAACAAGCAAGATAGTGTCAATGAAGCCAACGAAAAGATTGTTAATGAATGGTCCAAGCCCAATGGCATCTTCTGTCCCAGAACATAAGATTTGCTCTTTTGGCTGTGCTAGATAGAGATGACTTCTTGTTCTCATGTCACTTTCAGCCTATTAAAAAGTCTTTTTAGGGCAAAAGAGCTTGTTTGTTTCCTTCCTTGATTTTGTTTTGTTTTTATATTTTTAAACCCTTAACTTCTGTGTATTAGTTCCTTGGTGGAAGAGTGGTAAAGGTAGGCAATGGGGGTCAAGTGACTTGCCCAAGGTCACACAGCTGGGAAGTGTCTGAGGCCAGATTTGAACCTAGGACCTCCTGTCTCTAGGCCTGGCTCTCAATCCACTGAGCTACCCAGCTGCCCTTCCTTCCTTGATTTTTAAAAAAAAACATTACATAATTATTTGCAGAATTATTTACACAGAAGTTAAAGGTTTAAAAAAAAGATGTTTAAAAAAATGGGTCAACCCTAAGGATCTCAAAAGCCAACTCTGTCCTCCTATCCTGGGCTGAAATGATAATTTCTTTAAATTCTGTAGTCCTTACTATATGTATCATTTATTGGGCAGCTAATCATAGGAATGCTGATTTAGAGTTGTAAGAAAACTTATAAGTCATCTAGTACAAATTCCTTTTTTTATGGATCTGAAAAAATCTGAAACCCAAAGAGGTTACAACTGCACAGGATCACACAGGCAGTGACTGAGCTCAGATGTGCCACATCTCTTCTATTTTGATCCTGAACTATATATGTCTCTCACCATTTAACATCACAAATATTTGATTTTTATTTTCTTAACTAAATTGAAATCTCCTCAGGCAGGAGTGAGGGTTTTCTTAGTATCTTTTTACACTTAGTGTGGTGCCCCTTGTAACAAAAGTAATCAGCCACTGATCTCCTGTAATGCTAGTGACTTTCCTCTTTTGCTTATTATGATTGTAAGTTTCTTGAGGGCAGGGAGTAATTTTTGTCTCTTTTTGTTATTCCAGTGCTTAGCTCAGTGTCTGGCACATAGGAGATGCTTAATCATTTTTACTAGTCTGAATTGAAATTGAATCCCCAAACAAGGTAGTAATCAGTTAAGAAGCACTTTTCAAACACTAGCCATTTGAAGACTACTGTATTAAATGGACATTACAAAAAGTGTGATCTGTTTAATTCCAAAATGCTGAATTGTTAATATCACTTAAAAATGAATATGGTGGTATTCTATTGACCTGTATTTGATTTTGCATTTTTCTTTGCCTGGTAATGGTAAGGTTAGAAAGCAACCTGTAAATTTTAAAAGGCCTCTTTGGAGCCTTCTTGAAAATGTTCGCAAGAAAATGTTCACAGTTCGTAAGACGTGATGAGCCCACCCCAGCAGCATCATTCTGGTTTTCCCCAAACTAGCCTCACCATTTGATCCATTAGAGTCTTTTACAACTATCTGTTGTCAAAACCTCTTTGCACTGAATTTTATAACCTGAATCATGTATGGAAGAGGAATTAGACCTTTTCTCAATCCTTCAGTCTTAGTGATTAAGAACAATCACACCACCATTCTTATCTGTTCTTTTTATTTTTTATTTTTTTGATAGGGAGAGAGAAGCAGAATTTTAGAAACATGGAAGAGGCAAAATAACAAAGGTGTAAAGTCAGTTATATAGTTTTCTCTCAACTCAAGTTTTTCCTATCAATTAATAGCATCTTAGCCTCAGATTATTTTAAAATCTGGCAGATTACCTACTTTAATTTTGTCCCTAGAATTGGCTTGCTCAATTTTTCAGCCAATGAATTTGATGCAACAAAATGGTGGATATTTCATTCTGTTTAGAATCTGCTTCCTGAATCCTTAGCTCTCTATATAGATATCTAACACTTATGGAAGGAGAATCCCTTATCTTCTCTTTTCCAACTTAATAGCTTTTAGCTTTTTCCAATATTCGTTTTCTCCATCATTTATGTTTAAAGAAACACATTTGGCATACAGGTAAAAACATGAAGTAGTTATTAGAAAATGCCATCTTCTTTGGCTAAATATTGGAAAACTCAAATATGATGACTAGTTCTAAAATTAGATCTAAAAATAAATCTTTCTCAAGGGCTTTTAGACATACAAGGTACTTTGAGCTACTTTTATCACCTTAGGCTTTCGGATTATAGATCTGGAAAAGTAATCTACTCATCCACCAGTTTCCTGACCTTAATATCCTACTCAACCTATCCATTTTGCTTTTAGACTTCATGTAGCTTGTCCTTCCTTACCATGCTTCGATGGCACATTTTCTTAAGGTTTTAGGATTCTAGCCTCTCAGAAACTTCTCATCTCTTACCTAGATACATCTCTTCTGTCCTTGTTGGTTTGTCAGATCATAAAATTCAATTATTTCTAGCTCTAATCTAGCCTCTTTTTTTCATTAGCCACTTCCACAACTGGAATGACACTGGTTTATAAGATAGCTTTTTACTCTAGGTCCCTTGAGTGGCATCTAGATCCATTTTTGTTAGTTGACTCTTGAGTCTCCACTCATTCTAAGTAGTCATTTTGCCCTCTCCCTGAGTGTGAATCCATGCTGGTGCTATCTTACAAAGGTAGGTGGTGCTACTCTCTTAGATTTCTTTTTCTTTCTATACTTGGACCCTTCAGAGTTCTATTATTAATTGTCCATTTCAGTGCTTTCTTGAGTCTACTTTTACTGTTAGGTCTATGAAAAGAATCATGCTCTGAGCTCAGTCAATAATGAAAAATTTTCTTAAGTCCTTTCTCTTGCTCCAAAATCTCCCCCACCTCAACTTAAGGATGTTGACTCAAACTTCAGCCTCTTCCTTGGGGAATGGCTTTTAAGACTCAGTAAAAAAAAACTATACTTGAGAAACATAATGTGTACTATTGGCATATTCCCTACATATACACCAAATGTGTATTTATTCAGCCAGTGTAATTTCATTATATCTGAGGATAGGCTGAAGGAATTGAGTATGTTTAGCTTGGAGATTATAAGATTTGAAAGAGGAGAGCATATTTATTTAGTTCAAATAAATATGTTCTAAATAGAAAAGGCATTAGCAAAGAGTGGAAGATCTAAAGGAAAAAGCTAAAAACTAGAATTGCATAGTAGAATGGTCTATTCTCAAGAGATAATCAATTCCCCCTTCTTGGTGATCTTAAAGTAGAGAGGAAATGACTATTTGCCAGGTATTCTATAGGGGGATTTCTTTGTATGAGTTGAAGTAAATGTCTATGATGTCCTTTCCAACTCTTTTTTATATAGGTAGAACTCTGGCATGACTCTACTTAAAAGTGAGACAGATCCATCTAAAACATTTCCTAATCTGCAAGATGGAGAGGTAGAATGGTGTGGCCTCTGCAGTCTCTTCCAGATCTAGAACTATGATTCTCTGACCCAATATGCCCAACCTTAGGGAATCTTGAACACTAGAAGAGACTTTAGAATTTTGTGATTTGGGGCACATGTGAGCTAGAAGGTTCCTAACAACTAAGAGTTCATGAGTCTATGAGATTATTTTCAGGAGTATGCTGAAACCAGCTGAAACCAGCTTATCAGTCTACTGCTAAATTTTCAGTATGAATATTGTCACCAAAGAAATCGGCAAACACTACCAATCATGACTTGATTTACTGTTTTGTTGATTGTCTATACATAATAAAATGGTGGAGAAAAATGTTAAAAAATATGGATTAAACTTAAGAGTGTGTCATGTTCCCCTTTGGGAAGAGAGAGCCAAATGTTAAATATTTTCTCACATATCCACAATTGCATCTAATCCATTTAACACTGAACATTCAGATCTATTTTTGACTCAGCTAAAGTCATATATTTATCTAGTTAGTGATTCAATTGAGACTAGAACCTAAGACTTCTGATTTGAAGGCTATTGCTCTTTTTCTGTAGCTATCCCCTGTACTACACCATATCCAGACTATATGGGGGAAAAAAATTAGAACCACTGTTGAGAAAATATTGCCTATCTTAAGGGTTTCCTTGACTATAGCCATGAAAGTGGCGGAAGCAGATGAACATCAAAGATACCAAAGTCCTCCACTGTATCCTGATAAACTCATAGTCATGTCAAAGCACTCTGATACATATATACATATATACACATAATATATGTATGCTTACATGCACATATGGATGAGTATATGTGCTTAATAAATATAAATTCAATTGAATTAACATCTCATAATTGCTTACTTATTACATATATGTATCAAAGTCCTTTATTTTTGTTTAATATATATCTACACATGGATCTATTATTGATACATAATTTTTGTCCTCGTACTTTAAAGTTTTTAGATGTTTCTAAATTCTGAATCTTAATCATGTAAGACTTCAAAAAATTCTACATAGGCCTAAATTTAGATGATATCTTCTTCTAATTTGTCTTGCATAAAACATGTGTCATTTATAATCAATTATTTTTTAGATCCATACCTAGGTGTATGTTTTTCTTTACCCAGAGATCTAATTTTAGGACTAGTCACCATATTTGAGGCTTCCAATATTCAGGCAAAGAAGATGGCATTTTCTAACAACTACTTCATGTTTTTACCTATATGCCAAATTATTTCTTTAAACATAAATGATGGAGAAAATGAATATGAACTAGAGTAGTCTTACTTAGCTGTGTATACTCCAATACCCAGTACTGTGCCTTTATTCTGGGTTGGGCCTAAACCAGGCCAGGCCCTTGGTAGTTTATGTTTGATATTGGAATGAAATGTGCAGGTAAGTCAATCAATGATCAAATATTAAACACTTATTGAATACCTAACATGTGCTAGGCACTGTGCAATGCCCTGGTCTCAATATTTAGCAAAAGGAAACTGATTTAGCAAGGAAGTGTTATGGATAAAAGGGGTACACTAAAGTCTAGGGGTGATATTCCTTTGCTGAGTGATGGAGGGGTAAAAGGGTGATTGAGGTAATAGGAGAGGAATGAAAGGGATGGCTGAGTTTAGGGAGGAATGAACAAGGCGGTGTTTGGATGATAAGAGTACAGGAGTTGTGTTAAAGAGAGGCAGCTAATACAGACTAGACACTCAGTCTAGAGACAGAGGATACTGAGAGGAAACAGGCTGAACCATTCCAGGCAGGAAAGGTAATTTTACAGACACAAGGAATAGGGCCAGTCAGAAGTGGTTTGAATCTGACTTGAGAGCTTTCTTGTCAGTTTCTCAAGTCCTCAAAGGAGGAATCAAGACCCTGTCAGTGAAACTGAAGGGATTCAGGAGGAAGCGTTGGGCAACTACTTCTTCCCAAGATGGATGCCTCCAGTTTCCCTCAAGAAATAAAGAGAATTATTCCTCCCCCCTTCACCCTTGCCTAATTCTTCAACACAAGATTCTCCAGAGGGTTTAATTAGGTAACCAAGGGTTTATTAATGTTTCAGGATTGGTCTGGAAGGAGAGAGAGGGGATTGGGGTTTCTGACAGCCACTAGGGAGAAACTCAGGATGGGGGAGGGTCTCAGGAATGGGTTAGACTGAGAGAGAACCTGCTCTCTCAGCCTGGGAAGATTTGGCTACTTTTAAGGTAGAGGGTATACTAAAGGGATAGTTTGAATTCAAGGATGTCCTACTTGCCTATTTGAGAAAACTAAACCTACAAAGTCTTTTTGCTGACAACCCAAAAGCCACCCTGCCTCCCAGAGCCCTGGAAAAACAGGCAGGGAAAACAGGGAAATAATATGGAGAAGGTCAGGGAGAGGTCCAGAGAAATTATCTAGGTACAAATTGTCTAAAGACAAACACAGGCCAAAGCAAACCGAAAGCCAAAATAGAGCTCTGGTTGATCCTTCCGCTCTGCTCAAGCGTCAGGGACCAACTGAACTCTCTCAGAATTCTAAGGCTCAACTGCCAAAAGTTTTCAGTTGGCCCCCTGCAAGAGCAAAAACCCTTTTTTGCAACTTTTGCATTACAGAAGATATTCCAATAAGAATATGCATTAAGAATATTCCAACTTCATTTGGTTGAATAAAGCTCCCCTGTTTCTGATTTGTCCAATATGGTCCCTTAGCCAAATATCCAATTGCATCTTGAGCTACTTGTGGTTATATTCTGCTAAGGTAATCAGGATGTGATGTCAATAGCCTAAGTCAATTATCTCCAATGGATAGTTTCAATATCTTTTAAGGAAAAACTAGCCTAACGTGTAATGGGATAATGGGTTAGGAAATTGCATCTACCACAGCCCTACACTATTGAATTTTAAAAATTTAATTGAATGGTTTCTGGGGACTATTTGACATTGTTCTTTACATTCTTCTACTGTTTTTCATAGCCAGCCCAGAATGAGTGGTTTAAATAGTTCCCCATCATGCCAAGCCAGGGACCATACTGGCCCCCTTTGTCATGGGTCAGAAGATGAGTGCTCAAAGTAAAAGATACATTGGTCCTCAGATGAGACCCATTAGAATCACAAAATATGACAGATACTGCATACGACAAACTAGGGAATAGGATTAGCAAAGAGCCACCCAACATTCCTACACACATATGTGCACATACCTTGCCTGCCTGAATTAGGTAATTTTTTAAAACAGTGTTTTCATTTTGCCATCAAAATAAATTGATTGAATTGGAATTATTGACTGATTCCTCAAAAATTTCTGTGTCCAGGCTCTCTAACAAGTTGGGCATAGCCAGAATATATGCGTTTATCTTGGCTAACCACGTGCTATTTTAAATTTTTTCCTAAAATATTTAGGCTATGTTTCTCCACAAGACTGGCAGGCCATTATTTGTTTTGTTTTTCCATCTGTTCTTCCATTAATATATTAATAACTACTCCAATTTCTTCTGCTATGTTATTGATCTTATTTTTCTTATGTTTATTTTTTTGTTAGGAGATGAAAACATTGCAAATAGGAAATAATAGTTCTATATAGCTACTTGTATGTAAAAAAGTCAAGTTGCTATTATTAAAATGACTCCATATATAATGGCACCTTCCTCATGGGGTTGTTGTGACAATTAAATAAAAGAGATATATAAAGTGTATTGAAAATTTTAAAACGTTGCATAATTTTTTCTAACAATATGCAAATGATAAGCAAAATACCCAAGTTGTAATGAAAGATAGGTTTAATGGGGGGAGGGCAATCCCATAACAAAGTTGGACCCCTGGTCATGACCAGAGACCCCAAGCACTGTGAGAGACCTTCCTTTATACCCCAAAGAATTAGACAACTTTTCACCAGTACAAAAAGAGTACAAAATAGTCATACTCCTCAAAGAATAGAGAAACTCAGAAGCAATATTCATTGGTTAGGCCAATTGGGAAGCACCACTTATTTTTAAAAGAAAGAGGAAATGATGATGTTGATGATGATGATGCTACTGATGTTGTTGTTGATGATGTTTGTTGATGACATTGATGATGTTGATGATGATGATGTTGATGTTGTTGTTGATGATGATGTTGATGACATTGATTGGTGTTCTCCCCTTCTACGTTTTACCTTTTCAAACTCTCATAATAATGTTCTAAATTGCCCTATTTTCATTTGCATATACAGTCATAGATTATAAACTCCCAAGAGGCAATTACCACATTTATCTCTGCATCAGACCCAGAGCCTAACTAACCTCTAGATGTAATAGATGCCTAACAAATGTAATTTGTTAGAATTGAATTCTCATTTCATAATAATTCATAATTGCTTCCATGTACATAGTAGTGCTTTGAGGCTACAAAGCTCTTTTCATATATTTCCTTAGTGGAGGATATTATCACAAATTATTTTGACCTTTTTGAGGGAAGGGACTACTGCCTTTTTTTTTAAATGCCTAATCGGGGGGCAGCTGGGTAGCTCAGTGTATTGAGAATCAGGCCTAGAGATTGGAGGTCCTAGGTTCGAATTTGACGTCAGACACTTCTCAGCTGTGTGACCCTGGGCAAGTCACTTGACCCCCATTGCCTACCCTTACCACTCTTCTACCTTGGAGCCAATACACAGTATTGACTAAAAGACGGAAGGTAAGGGTTTAAAAAAATGCCTAATGCTTAGCATAGTAGTATGGCACATAGTAGATGCTTTATATATGTTTGTTGACTGGCTAAGGTTAGCTGTAGATCAGTGATGGGCAAACTTTTTAAGGAGGGGGCCAAAGGAAAGGAAATGCTCATCTGTCAGTCTGTTTCTAAGGCGACTTTTTCAAAGTTTCATTGTATTGTATCCTACTCATTGTATTCATCAGGTTAGGAATAATGTCCCGCTGCCAGATAGAACATTTCAGGGGGCCTCATCTGGCCCACAGGCCATAGTTTGTCCATCACTGCTGTGGATGGTAAATTCCTTTGAACTACCTGAAGACCAGTTGCTTTGCAATGGAGATATTGGCCACACATCTTGCAGGTGTGTGTCATGGGCTTTGAAGCATGTTGAATGAGAGTATGAGATGGCTCAGTGAACATTTATAACTACTACTGCAGGTCAGTAGTGTTATCTTGGCATTCAGAGGACATCATGAATATGCTTTTATTTGGTTTCAATTTTCTTTGTGTAATACTTATTTAAGAAAGACAATATAGTATAATGGCTATAGAGTAAGCCTCAGAGCTAAGAACATTTGAGTTCCAGTACTGTCTTTGATAAAATAAAAGCAGAATAACAATAGGCAATTTACTTAATCTCACAGGACTCAAATGTTTGTTGAATGGAATTGAATTATAAGTGGAAAGAGGAAATTGTTTGACAAGGACTGATAAAGGCAGAATTCATAAGGGACTTGAGGATGAGGACTGTGTTATATATTATTACATCTTCTGCTCTAGAAGATTGTAGCCACATTGAGCAGATACGCAATAAAGGTTAGTAGATGTATTATTTAATAAAAATTTAGCTCAATGTTTTAAATGTTTTCAAATGTTTTAGTTTGGTTAGAAAAATGATGGTTTCTCTTTCATTGGAGGTCTTTAATGAATAGCTAGGAAGCTAGATTGACTGTCAGAAATGTTGTAGAAAGGGTCGTTATTTCCATTTAGATTGGTCTAATAATGAAAATGGTAACAGCTGGCATTTATATAGCCCTTACCTTGTTCAAGGGACTGTTCCAAGCTCTTTATAAATACATTATTTGAATCTCACAACAATCTTAGAAGGCATGGGTACTGTCATTATCCCCATTTTGCATATGAGGAAACTGAATTTGCCCATGTTACACAATTAGTATCAGAGGCCAAATTTGAGTCAGGTCTTCCTAACTATATAGTCTTAGAAAATCCATTCAAATGCTGAAATTTCATGATTCTTATTTCAGTGCCTGAAATTTTAACCAATAAATTAAATGAAGCCATTTCCCTGAGTATAAAATAATTTATTAATATGGATATGTGATCTATTAATAAAGGATGGATCAATCACACATGGTTCTGGTAAGAAAGACACCAAACAGAAAGTTGACAGTCTTACCCTGTTGCATCTTCCTTTTGACTGGTCTGACAGTATGCCCTTTGGACCTCCCCTGGCAGTCCAGATTGGTAGATTCTAATGGGGTAAACTTAGAGATCTCAACTCCTCCCCTATTACTTCACCATGGCAAGGGGAAGGACTACTCCTCAGATCCTTACAACTTTACTAAGCTCCCAGACTGTGATTGACCCACCCTTCTCTGGTACTTTAAGAAATAGAATGTCAGCAAATTTATGAAACCCAGTTTCCTCTCATACTTTTTGGCTAGAAAAATATAAGTTGTCTCAATTAGGTTTTCACTTTCTGTTTTCCCTTTTGTAGACAAAGTCATCCCAAATCTATAGGAGATGTCTAACAAAGACAAAAGGGCATGTGCTTGAGAATGCCTTGGAGAGGCTGGATTCTTGTTTATAGACAAAAGAATAGAGGTCTCCATTCTGCCTTAACAAAAGACACAGGGCCCTGCTGAGTTAAATGCTTTGGGGACCTAGGAATAACCACGTTAACTTGTGTAAGAAATAAAATAGATATATATAAAATATTAGGGTTTTATTGAAAGTCATATTGATAATTAAAGCCATGTGCCTGATAAGAGCTAGTGCAAATGCTGTGCCAGACCTTCCCACCTGGCTTCTTCAGCAGGAAAGAGGAAGTACCAATTCTGTCCCGAGTCTTTATACCTTTGTTACATAATCACACTTCCTCCCCACCTGTATTACACAAGAGGAATAATGGGAAATGTAGTTTTTAAGAGTCTTAAATTTCTACAGGAAGTTTAGACCAGGGAAATCAAAATTATTTCAAGGACCCTCACATTTTCAATATCATACTTGATAGCTGAACTTTCTGACCTTCAGAGGTTGAGGCTTGGGAAAATGAATGGATTCACATAGAAATATTACTAATAAATAATATAATCCAATATTAAGTTTCCTGAATACTCAAATTGCTCCAGTGTGTTGGTTTAAATCTCTCTTTAAGTCAGTACTGTGGAACTTAAGCTGATCATCTATCTACTACATTTCAGTCAGTCAATCAGTAAACAATTAAGCTCCTCTAATGTGCGAGGCACTGTGCTAAGCACCAAGATACAAATATAGAAAAGAAAAATAGTCCCTGCCCCCTAGGAGCTTACAGTCTAACAGGGGAAGATAATATATAAAAGAAAACTGAAAAGTGGGGAGTAGAGAAGGTACCCATGAAGAGGTATGATTGACAAATCCAAAGGATTGTAGCTAGGTGGGAAGTGAAGTGATGGTTGGCCTGGATGCTCTCCTGAAATGGAGATTTTAAGAAGAGTTCATCTCTCACCTTCCAATCAGAGGTTCAGAGAACCTTAATGAAGTACAAATGCCAAGGCTAATGCAATCTGGCAGGATGTTGATGATTTTGATGATGAAGTTCCTGGGAGCTTGATGGAGCAGTCCTGAAAAGTACAAGTATGTGTGCCATAAGTTACAAGGAAAAGGGAGATAACTAAATGAAAGTTGATTATTACTATTGAAAATTTGATTGCTGCAAACATGTGTTTGTATTGGTTTGTTTTGTTGGTAGTTTTTATTTGTTTTAAGGGAATTTGGAGGATTGGGAAAGAAGATGAGGAGAGATATTAAGATACTAGGAAATGACAATAATATTTTTTAAAAAAATAACATCAATAAAATATTTTTTAAAGAAAGAAAATATAAACATACTGTAAGTTTTACAGAGGGTAGAAAATGCCATCTGTAAAGTCAAAGAATAGCATATTATTACAAATAACTGATGCAGTAACTTCCCTCTAATTTCCACTATACCATCACAACCTGTGTGCCTCTGCTGCTGTGATCCTTTTGCATCCAAGAGCTTCATAGAATGCTAGAGCTGGAAGTAACCTTAAATATCATCTAGTCTGTAATCCTTTCAGTTTAATAGGCAAGGCTATTTTCCCCTAGGTACAAGAGGAGGCAGGTGGGTGGCTCAGTGGATTGAGAGCCAGGTCTAGAGATGAGAGGTCCTAGGTTCAAATTTGACCTCAGACACTTCTAGCTTTGTGACTCTGGGCAAGTCACTTAACCCCCATTGCCTAGCCCTTACCACTCTTCTACCTTAGAACCAATACACAGTATTGACTCTAAGACAGAAGGTAACAGTTTAAAAAAAAAGAAATAGTATGAGAATGGTGATCTGTGACTAAATTGGGTTATAATTCTATTTCTGACACTACTTGGTTATGGGATATTGGGCAAGTTTCTTCAAGTTCTTATGTTTTCTCCTCCAAGAAAGAAGCTATCTTTTTTTTTTTAATTTTAGACTTACCTATAGCTATGTTAATATGCTTTCTTGTTCTCTTATAGAATTAATACTATCATGACTATCATATAGCTTCCTCTTTGGATGACATTTTAGTTTTATCGTTTTCTTGAGCAATTCTTTGGTCTGCTTCCTTTTGGAGCTTATTTTGGTCCATTGCTCTCTCTCTTTTGAGTGGTTCCCATTTGTCATAGTTCGAATTATTTGCTAAGTCACTGCTCTTATACCTGCCTCAATTTGTCCTTATTATCTGCAGTGGCACAATGTACTTCTAGACTTTTCCAAAGAAACTAACTAACTCTCTCTCTCTCTCTCTCTCTCTCTCTCTCTCTCTCTCTCTCTCTCTCTCTCTCTCTCT
>NC_058134.1:136562024-136624832 GCF_016433145.1 Gracilinanus agilis | reverse complement strand
TCTCTCTGTCTCTGTCTCTCTCTCTCTCTCTCTCTCTCTCTCTCTCTCTCTCACACACACACACACACACACATTCTCTCCTTCATCTTCTTCTTCTCCCCTTCCCTCTTTCTCTCTCAATTTCTCTCACAAACACACACATTCAGCCATTCCAGGGACACCAAATAAGATGATTATTAAAGCAGAGCTTTGAATATAAAGCAGGAAATAGATTCCTATATACCCAAATGTATTTTTGCAGGTCAAACATCTGTGTGACAAAATGAATTAATCACTTCATCCAGTGCTAGGAAGAGGAATTTATAGGAGTTTCATACAGGAAAGCAATTTTCAAGGGACTGCCTATGACAGAAAATTTTTCTTTGAGCTAAGCATATTCAGACAAATCCAGACTTCTTTCACAGTTTTAAAGGAAAAGGGTTGGGACAGGGTGTGGAAATGTGCATAGGGGAGGTCAGAACAAAAAAAGAATTCTGGTCGTAGAAACACAGTACTGGAAGATAAATCGAAAATTATTTTTCCCAGCACTGTTTTAAGCCAAGCTAATGTCTTAGCAATAAAGAACAGATGGCTGTCTTCTGTCTTCTTGAATATGGAAAGAAATAAAGATTTTTCAATCTTTCTCAATGATTTTTCCCATTATTATTTTTATCCCCTGACTTTCAAGAAGTCCTTCCATATCAACCAACCAATTAATTGATCAACAAGTATTGGAATGCATAATATTATAGGAACTATTCTAGCCCCTAGAAATACAAAATATGAAAATGAGTCAGTTCTTGCTCTCAAGGAGTTTACCTTCCACCAAAAGAATATGACATAAATACAAGATAGATAAAAATAAATAGTCATTTGGGAGTGAGGGGGCTAACAAATTCAAACAAAATCAAGAAAAATCTCTTGAATAAGGAGGCACTTGTGCTAGTTTTTGTAAGGAACTGTGGTGAGGAGGGAGAACATTTTCTGTGTGCTCCTTCCTACTCTTTGTAGACAGTTAAAATCACATACATTCACCAAGGCTCAGGATACCATGAACTAAACCAGGAAAAGAAGATACCTTTTCCCCTTCCCCCACACACATCTTCTTTCTTTTTAGACCTCTGATAAGTGAATGAATCTAATCTCTTTCTTCTCTCTGGTGGCATAGAGAGAGTAAGGAAGGATTAAGCCTACATGTTGAGAGAATAAGTTCATATATTTGTTTCTATATCTTTGAAGTAAATATTTCCTTATAAAAGCTCCATTTCAGGTTAAGATAGTAGTCCCCACTGGATCTAAGAGTTAGAGAGCCATGGCAACCTTGGATCCAGGTTTCCAACTAAAGTGTTACAAGCATCCATCTCCACAGGGAAGACTCGAGAAGTCAGAGTACCTGGAACTATAATCTCAAGGGAGTTTAGGTCTTGGAACTAAGATTCTGATAAATGAATGAATCTAATCTCCTTCTCCTCTCTGGTGTTACAGAGAGGATAAGGAAGGATTAAGTCCACATGTTGAGAGAATAAGTTCATATATTTGTTTCTATATCATTGAAGTAAATATTTCCATATAAAACCTCATCTGATTGTTAATGACTAAAGGGAACTGGAGTACAAGGGACTTATTCCCTATAATTGGGGAAGCACCACTGGTGGGGGCTCAAGTCATTGTCAGCAAGCCTAAACATCCCAAATCTCCTTAAGGGGGAGGTGAAATGTAACATACCTAGTCTTCAAGGAGTAAGGACAAAGGGAAATAAATGTTTCACATGTCATCATTTATACAAGCATATGATCAATGTATAGACAGGAACATGAAGAACTGAATGTAGTAGTCTGAATACACTAAAAAAAACAGCTTTGCTATAGCACCAAGATGTTAGGCTTTGTATTTTCTCTAACTTATAATGAGAATTTGTTGATATTCTAGGTTATTTCACATTACTTTATGTTCATTTGTCAATTCATGTCAGCTTTCTCAAATGGCTTTGCCATGTAAGGAGAGACTTCTAGCTTTCTATAAACATTTGGGACAACTTTCTGACCTACTATCCACTAAGAAACAGATCTCAGCATTTCACTCTAATTAATGATAGCTCCCTAGCCTCTTGCCCTTATTCACATCACTTTGAATGAGTCATTATGCTAATGTCCTTTATGTCCATTGGTCATCTCACTGGACCATCTGTATACATATCATCTTGAGTGTACACTGTCTGAAGTGAATCTTTTTATAATACATATCATCTATCAATACAAAAATACTAATACAGGATGAAAAAAAGAATATGTGTAGTAGAATAGCAAGGGACAAAAGGTAACTGAAACATAAATAGAGTAATAATGGGATAGATTCGGGGCAATAATGAGGAAGTGGATCAAAATCCTCCTGTGGATCAAAAATTCAGGGGCCATCAAGTTTCTCTCCCCATTTTACAAATGGAGACGGAGTCTCAGGGAGTAATATCCATTTAAGTATCAGAAGGTCTTTTCTCAATGCTCATTCTCAATCTCTATGCAACATTTAATACTGTTGATTGCTTTTTCCTCCTCATTATTCTCTTCTCTCTAAGTTTTCTCGAACATTGAGGAAGTGTTTGAGGTCAGATTTGTACCAAGACCTCCCTCTCCAGGCTTGGTTCTCTATCTACTGAAACCCCTATTCCCACCACCACCCTTTAGTAGATATCTTAATCTAACCACATCCAAAAAAGAATTCCTTATTTTTTTCTCATAAATCCTCCCCTTCTCCTAACTTCTCAATTACTGTAGAGGACACCTTCCTTCTATGCCTTCAGTATCACAACCCAATTGGTATCCTGACTTCTCATTATTTCTTATCATTTATATGTAATCTACTGTCAAGACCTGATGATTTTGCCTTTGCACCTTCTCTTGAATACATCCTTGTCTCAAAACTGATACTACTTTCTCATAGGTCCCTCATAGCTGTCCTGGGTCATTGCATTATTGATAGTAGAGAAGTTCATTACATTCAGTTTTACCACAATGTATCCATCTCTGTATACAATGTTCTCCTGCATAAAGTGCTCCTTTCACTCTGCATCAATTCCTTGAGATCATTTCACTTCACATGGAATTCCTCAAGTTCATTATTCCTTTGAGTGCAATAGTATTCCATCACCAACAGATACCATAATTTGTTCAGCCATTCTCCAACTGAACGCTATCCACAATCAGAGGAAGAATTGTGGGAGTAGAAATACAGAACAAAAACAAGTGCCTGATCACATGGGAGGATAATCAGGGATATTGACTCAAAATGAGCACCCTAGCACAAATATCAATAATATGGAAATAGGTCTTGATCAATGACACATGTAAAACCCAGTGGAATTGTGCATCGGCTATGGGAGGTGGTGGGAGAAGGGGAGGAATAGAACATGAATCCTATAACCGTGGGAAAATGCTCTAAATTAATTAAATAAATATTTTCAAATTTAAAAAAACTGATATTACTTTAATGCAGGCCCTCACTAATGAACCTGTGGACTATTAGAATAGTCTGCTGGTAGGTCTGCCTGCCTAAAGATTCTCCTATCTCCAATTCATCTTCTAGTCATCCACCAAAATGATTTTTCTAAAGTCCAGGACCAACCATGTCACGTTCAATAAAATCTCATGGCTCCCTCTCATTTCCAGGATCACATATGAAATCTTCTGTTTGATATTCACCATCCTTCATAACCTAGCCCCCTCCTACTTCACCAATCTACTTATCCCTTACTCCCTGCCACATAAGCTTTGATCCAATAACACTGGCATACTTACTATTTTATGGACAAGACTCTCCCCCCCACCCCCCGATCTCTGGCCATCTCACATACCTGAAATGCTCTCTTCTTATCTCTATCTCCTGTTTTTTCAGGTTCCCTTTAAGAACCAATAAAAATTTCATAGTCTGCAGCAATTTTTTCCTAACTTCTCTTAATTAAAATATGTAAAATACATTCCCTGTCTTAATTATTTCCTATTTATCCTGTTTATTGCTTGTATGTCCACATTTCTTTGCTTGTTACTTCCTTCATTAGATTGAGAGCTACTTGAGGACAGGATCTATCTTTTGCCTCTTTTTGCATTCTCAGTGCTTTTGGCACAGTGCCTGGGTAGATAGTAGGTACTTAATATTTACTGACTGATTAACTTTATCTTTTTTCGTAATGAAGTTATAACTTTCATCTAGAAGTAGCAAACTCATTAGTTTTAAATTTTGTGTTATTTTGAACATCTGCTTCAAATATCCATGCATGTCCTTTTCCATTGGTTTGATTAAATGATTGCTATATTTTTAAAAATTATTTTTAAACTTTTATTTTTCACAATTACATGTAGATTCAATTTTTAATAATTGTTTTCTGACATTTCACAATCCATGTTCCCCCCCTCCCCATTCCCTAAGATAGCAGGTAATATGATATAGGTTATATATGTGCTATCATACAACACATATTGTCAGTTGTATATTAAATGTAAGAGGTGATCTGTGGATTCTTTCAATTTCCACTTTTCCTTCTTGTTTGAGAATTTCAGGGCAATTATCTCTGATAATTTCGTGTAGGATGATGTCTAAATTTTTTCTTTTATCATGATGTTCTGGTAAACCAATAATTCCTAAATTGTCTCTTTTAGCTCTGTTCTCCAGGTCTTTTGTTGAATCAATGAGGTGTTTCATATTCTCCTCAAATTTTTCATTTTTTTTTTCATTTTGTCTTATATATTCTTGCTGTCTTGTGAAGTCATTTGCTTCTAGTTGTTGAATTTTATTTTTTAAAGACTGAATTTCATCCCTGGCTTTTTGGTCTTCCTTCTCCTTCTGGTCTGATTTTCTCTGTAGATCATCTTTTGCCTTCTTCTCTTCATTTTCAAGCTGGCCAATTCTGGCTTTTAAGACTTTATTCTCCTGTTTTAGTTCATGTATTTCCTTTTTCAAATTGTCTTCAGTCTCTCTTGCCTCTCTTGATTGCTTTTAGAGTTCCTGAAGTTCTTGAGTTAATTGAATTTTGAGATCTTCCAAAGCCTGTGTCTAATTCGCTGGTACTTCTTCCTCTTCTTCTATTTCTATTTCATTTGCTCTATTTTCACTTTCTTGAAAGATGCTGTCAGTTGTCTTTTCTTTTCTCTTTTTCTGTTGTTTACTCATATTTTTTCCTTCCTTGTTCTGCTAGTTTGAGGAGATGTATTTAATGCTCTTTGATGAAAGATCTTCCCTCAGCTGGCAATGGAGGTTTGTAGTTATTTTCTCTGCCCTCTGAAGACTTCTTGTCTGTCCAATTGATGGTATTAAGCCTATATTGATTGGGTTAGTCTGTACTGCTCAATCTGCCCTGAAGCTAAAACCTTGAGAGGAGAAAAAAAGTAGGAGAACAAGAAGGAGTGTTTTTGCTGAGCTGAGCTATTCAGCAGTAGTGTCCCCTGTGCTGTCCTTGTGTTTGATTTGGTTTTCTTTCCTCTTGAAGCCCTTTGTTCTCTATCTCAGTGTGATGAATCCAAGTGGTCTGCAGTCTGAGGCTTGGCTCCTTCTAAGCCGCCATCTTCTGAGTGTTTTTGTTGTGTGTCTCTGGCTTTCTCCTCCAGTCACCTCCCCACTGCCCGTGTTCAACTGCCCAAGTCTAGCACCAGCAAGGCCCTCTCTCAGGGCTGGTGTGCCCGCCAGCCCTGAGATTTCATGGGCCACTGGAGACTCCACACATCACATGGGGGAGGCATCCTGGGATTCCCCTTCTATACCTTCAGACCTGACAGTTCAAGAATTCAAGCCTTTTTCTTGGTGTACCTCTTTAGCTGTCCCGCAGTAGGGTTCCCCCTGTTCTGTCCTATCTTAGATTTGGTCCTCTTTCTTCTCAAAGCTCATTGTTTTCTGTCTCATTGTATAAGGGTACAGAGGTTTTAAGATTGGCTCTGTCTAATCCACCATTTTCCCAGAATTCCCTTCCATATCATTCATTTTAGAAAAAAATCTCAAAAATGAATTACTTCAGTCTGTAGTCAGACACCATCAGTTCCTACTATGGTGGTGCATAGCCTTTTTCATCATGAGTCCCTTAGAGTTGTCTTGGATCCTTGCATTATTGACAATTATTAAGTCATTCACAGCTGATCATTGCACATTTTTGCTGTTACTCTTGGTTCTGCTCACTTCACTTTGTATCACTTCATATAAGTCTTTCCAGGTGTTTTGTGTGTGTGTGTGTGTGTGTGTGTGTGATTATCCTGTTCCTCAGTCTTTTTTCTTATGGCACATTAGTATTCCAATTTAATCATAAACTACAATTTGCTTAGCCATTCCCCAATTAATGGACATCCCTTGTTTCTAATTTTTTGCAACCATTTGTAAGCTTTAAATTAATGTACAATACTTCAAGTATTATTTTTTAAAGTTTATTATGTGACAAGTTAAAACCTTGTGATTAAGTGATTAAGTTTTTCTACCTGCTCAAAAATCCCCACTCTACCAAAGCCTCGACAGGAAGGAAAAGAGTGAGAGAGGAGGGGCTACACCAAATTTATATCCTGTCAACCTCAGCACGTAGCAACAGGAAGTGAGTAGGGTTCTGGGAATTGTAGTTTTGCTGGGGATCATAGTTTTTAGGGTAACAGATTCTAATTATACACACTAAAGAGTTGCTATAAATATTTTTCTAAAAGTAGGTCCTTTCCCCCTATTTTTGATCTTTTTAGGATACAGTCCTGGTATGTTCCTGTGTTGTTTTTTTTTAAACATTTTTTTCTTATACAGTTGTTTTCTGACATTGTACAATTCAGATTCTCTTCTTCTCTTCTCCTGCCCAGAGGTAGTAAATGGTCTATTATAGATTATACCAGTGCTTTCATGTGATACATATTTCCATATTCCCCATGCTGTAAAAGAAAACATATATCACACATATAATAAAAAAACTCATGAAGGAAATAAAGTGAAAGATGTCATGCTTTGATCTACAATCAGATTCCAACGAATAACTTCTTTGGCTTTGTATAGCATTTTTATCATGAGTCTCCTGGGGTTATCTAGAGACCTTGTTTTGCTGATAATAGTTTAGTACTTTATAGTTAATCATCATACAATATTTCTGTTATTCTATATACTGCTCTCCTAGTTCCACTTGCTTCACTTTTCAGCACTTCACATAAGTCTTTCCCATTTTTTGAACTCATCCAATTTTTTATTTCTTATGATACAATAGTATTCCATTACAACCATATACATCAATCTGTTCATCCATTTTCCAGTTGATGGACAACTCCTCAGTTTCCAGTCCTATGTCACTACAAAGGAAGATGGGGGTGATGGGGTAGGGGTAATAAGAATGATTTTTAAAGAGACCTTGTTCATATAAATGTGTGTTGTCCCTTTATTCCAGTGACTGCCATTTAGTAAGTACTTAAATAAGTGCTTGCTGATTGATGGATTCCAATGATCCTACATTGCTTAACACATTTTAGAAATTCTCTTTTGGAAACTTTATACCCTGAAGCTCATTCTTCAAAACATCCTTGGTTGTGGTAAGATTTTGTACATCGTGGGTGGATTTGATTTTTGGAAACATCTCCAAATCATCTGGATCCCAAATTCTGAATAAAGTGGGTGATTAATCTATTCTAGGTAATACCAATGAGTTAAAAAAACAAAGAGGAGATAATAATGCAATAAAACCAATATTCTTGTGATTCATAAACTGGTTTTGAAATCAGTTTGGAAAAAGGAGCTCCCAACTCCTTTGTTTGATGACAGGGGCATGGGGATAGGAAAAGAGGGGGAATATGTATTCCATGATTAGTCTTAGATTTTTTTAGTTAACTTTTTCAGAAACACTAAGGATGATAATTTAATACTACCTATCAGCAAAAAAGCCTAAATTAAGAGGGAAATAAAAGGTGGGTGGAGAGAGAAGAATCATGCTAACTATAAGTGAAATCTGCCTAGCCTATAAATTATATAGATAATTAGTACCAAATTTCAAATTCTCTCTTATTTTCTCTCCATAAAACTTGGGAGTTGGTAGCAAAAATCCAGATGACAAGACTAAGAAATATCTGAATTCAATTTTTCTTTAGTTTCTTTCCTTGACATTCTGATAATTACTAGGGCTCAGATTCAGGAATTTGGGGGTTCACATTTCTAGTTTTATTTCTCCTGTGATTGTCACCACTTAGAGTTAGAAATCTGCTAATCAAATTGTCATGCTCATCTTCAATTTAGGGTCACCCAAAATTTACCAGTGCTTTGAAAGATACCTAAGAAAGAGGTTAATGTCAAATTGCCTCCAATTTGAACTAAAGAGAATAAAGAACTCGTTAGGAAGGAATTTTAAGACATGTAAACTTCGAAAACTTTGCCATGATTGCCTTGCAATAAGCTTGAGTAGGCCTCATTGATATTTTACTAGTGAGATACTCTCATGAAGAAGCGAAGTTTAAAATCTATTTTCCACCCAGAAACCTTCCCAGGACTAAAGTTTGTCTGTTGGAGTATTGAAAGCCATAGGGTGTTTTTTGCCTATTTATTTTTATCCTATGCATCACAGAAATGCTTCTGTATGACTGGATTTAAGTTATCAGTAATTATAAATTAAATTAATAGAGTCATAATGGTTTTAGGAGCTGTCAAAAATAGAAAAGAACAGGGGGCAGCTGGGTAGCTCAGTGGATTGAGAGCCAGGCCTAGAGATGGGAGGTCCTAGGTTCAACTCTGGCCTCAGACACTTCCCAGCTGTGTGACCCTGGGCAAGTCACTTGACCCCCATTGCCTACCCTTACCACTCTTCCACCTAGAAGCCAATACACAGTATTGACTCCAAGATGGAAGGTAAGGGTTTAAAAAAAAATAGAAAAGAACACTATAAAAATCACAAAAAATAGTATGTAATAAAAATAATTATATTCTGATGTAACTTTGAATGTAATTTTAAAAAAAAACCCTCGAAAGTGGAAATAGACAATCCAGCATATTAGATGTATTGCTCCAAAAACACTGAGAGTAGCATGTCAGAGCACCTATATGCACCTGGGATTTTCTGGCTCCTTTAAGCTCAGACTCAATTTTAAACAGACCCAAGATGCTAGAGGTCTTTTTAAATATCCCAAATAAGACTTTGCATATTTTTGTTGCTTATTGATGAAAGGAGAAAACATTCCTTCTGAGCCAAACTGTTTACTTAATAATCCAAACACTAAATCTTTACTAAAGGAAATAAAAAGTGCAACAGAATCTTTACTTAAAAGGAAAAGAAAAATGGGGACAGGGAGAAAAGAAAAAAGGAAGGCAATAATTCCATTAATTTAGGATCATAGCATAATCACTACCAGCCATTGGGAAGGAAAATGAGCTAATCAACTAGTTGTCTTGGAAAAAAAGAAAGAAAAATCAAATTACTGATTGTTCTCTTGAATCTATTTTAAAATCTATTTTAAAAGCATTAACCATTTGTGCCACTGTGTAAATAGATAGATATAGTTTTAATCATGTCTTTCTGAGCTAAATTTGCCATTAGAATTATTGTGAGAGACAAAGTTTCAAATTAAGACCTGTATAAGCACTTCCCACAAGGTATTTTTCTTTAATGTTCTCTTTAATCTCTACATTTGCACATGCTACCTCAGAAGCCCAAATTGTACTTTCTCTCCATCTCTGGCTATTGAGATTTTTCTTTTTCTTCTCTAGTGGTTCCCAAAGTGGGTGCTACTGTCCCCTGGTGGGTGCTGCAGAGATCCAGGTGAGCGGTGATGGCCACAGTTGCATTTATCTTTCCTATTAATTGCTATTAAAATTTAAAAAATTAATTTCCAGGGGACTAAGTAATATTTTTTTCTGGAAAGGGGGTGGTAGGCCAAAAAAGTTTGGGAGCCACTGCTCTAGACCCAGATTAGGAGCTACAGCTTCCAGGAAGTTTTACCTAATCCTTCTAACTAGAAGTGATTGTTTTTTTCTTCCATCTATCATCTCTCTCCATTGGGGAGAATTGAACAAATTGTGGTATATGATGGTGATGGAATATTCCTGTGCTATTAAGGAACAATGAACTGCTTGATTTCTATAAGAACTGGAAAAACCTCCATGAACTGATGCAGAGTGAAATGAGCAGAACCAGGAGAACATTGTACACAGAGACTGAAACATTGTGGACCATCAAATGTGACTGACTTTGCTACTAAAAGCAATGTAATGATCCAGGACAACACTGAGGGACTTATGGGAAATAATGCTATACACAGCTAGAGAAAGAACTGTGAGAGTAGAAATCTGGAAGAAAACACATGATTTATCACTTTTTCACATGGGTGTATGATTTGGGGTTTGGTTTTAAGAGATTACTCTATTACAAAAATGAATAATATGGAAATAGGATTTGAGTGACAATATATTTATAACCCAGTAGAATTACTGGTCATCTTTGGGAAGGGGGGGGGGAGGAACAGGGGAGAGAGACAATAAGAATAATCGTGTAATCATGTAAAAATAAGCAAATAAATAAATAAAATCCTTACCTTCTCTCCTAGCAGCAACTCTAAGAGAGAAGGACAAGGGTTAGGCAAATGAAGTTAAATGACTTGTCCAGGGTTACACAAGTAGGAAGTGTCTGAGACCAGATTTAAACCAGAGACTTCCTGGCTCCAGGCCTGGCTCTCTATCTTCATGACTTCTAGCTGCCCCTTGTGTACATTTCTTATCCTTCTATTACACTACAAGTCTCTTCAGGGTGAAGATGGTATTGATTTTTTCACCCTCATAGCTCAAGTGCTCTAAATGAAATAAATGTGGGATATGCTTGATAAATCTAATTACATTATGTGATGTAGATATGTGGATGAATTAGGCTGGTAACATTCAATTTTATTTTGCAAACACCTAGTACTACAGTAGAAAAAGAACTGAATTTGGATTCAAAGGACCCAAGTTTATTCCTTGCCTGTGACACTCATTCCCTGTATAATGTTAGGCAACTCATTTAACCTCTCTGGGCCTCAGGTTCCTTATCTGCAAAATGAGAGGGTAGGACTAGATGGATTCTAAGGACTCATTTATCTCTGAATCTCTAATTCCGTCATCCCCAAATCCTAATTTGTGCACTGTGCAAGATGGCAATCAGAGAAAGATGTCAGACTATGTGTATAAAGAAATCCAATAGGTGGTACAGATCATACACAAATAAATATGATGTAAGGGAGAGCCCTCCCTTTAAGATACACTAGCTTCATGGACCTAGGCAAGTCCCTTTTCTTCTCTATAGAATGGGTAACTCTCTAAAATCATATTTATAAAGCATTTTCTGATCTCCATTGGTAAAAGGAGGTTTTTTCCATTTTTATTGGAGGAGCTCCCTACCAAGATGAACATATAAAAGATTTGGGAAATAAGGAAGCATGAGATGGGGCAAAGGACAAATTTAGGCATAGTGATTTGAGAAATTTGAGGAATGATTCTTTTTCTTTATTGAGCTTAAAAAGAAAAAATGTAGATGACAACCTGGGATTGTAAGGAAGTAGATGCATTCTCAGTAATGCTATTTGACAATGATACAGGGAGCTAGGAATTGAAATGGTGACTAAAACTGGGTAAATCCTGCATTTTACCAATACCACTCACTGTATAAGAGTAATAAGTAAACTTGGGTTCAAATCTGGCTTCAGATACTTCCTAACTGTGTGACCCTAGACAGGTCACTTAACCCCCATTGCCTAGCCCTTACTGCTCTTCTGCCTGGAACCAATACATAATAGTGATTTTAAGACAGAAGGCAAAGATTTTTTTAACAGTAGCTAAACTCTATCAATCTAATATCAACATGCCTGCATCTATTCAACTCATTAACAAAAATTGTAAGCACCTGCTATGTATAATAGTATAGCTATTAAGTTAACTCCGCACATAGGAAAGGATGTACAGACACTGCTAAGTGTTTCTCTTGCAATTGCCTTGGAAACCATAATGAATCAATTGTTGATAATAGCTCCAGAGTACATCATTCATATATCAATATTCATATTTTATATATATACATACTTATATATATATATATATATATATATGACATTAGAGTCATCTAGTCTAACCCTTTCATTTTACAGATGTGGTAACTGAGGTTAAGGTAACTTGCCCCAGATTGCACAAGTAGGAAGTGACAGAGATAAGATTTGAACTCAGGTCCTCTGATTTCAAAGCCAGTTCTTCGCACTTGGTAATACATTTTAGGAAGGGCTTTGACAAGCTTAAGAGAAACCAGAGAATGAAATTCGAGTTACCCAAAAATGTAGTTTGTAACAAGAATTTTCGAGTAGATGAGGATGGAGAGAAGATGGTCAAAATCTAGAGATGGAGGCATGTCACTATGCACCTCTAGAGAAGCCACCCAGATTCTTCTGTTGGATGAAGATGTTGGATTTAATATCCTCTGAGGATCAATCCAGCTCTAAAACTGTAATCTTGAAGACCATGTCGCTAAGTGTGTATCTGTGTGTGTGTGTGTGTGTGTGTGTGTGTGTGTGTGTGTGTGTGTGTNATGTCGCTAAGTGTGTGTGTGTGTGTGTGTGTGTGTGTGTGTGTGTGTGTGTGTGTGCAAAAACTGGTAGGGAGAATAAGGCATAATTTTTGGGTCAGATCTTTGATATCATTAGTGATTGCCCAGTGAGGAAACTCCCTCTATCAATGCTGTTGGCCACTGTTCTGTCATTTACAGTCATATAAAGTTGCTTGGAGGAATGAATCACTAGTTATACTTCCTCTACTAGGGCTGAGGGAAAGAAATGAGGATGGCCATCACCCCACCAAGGTTAGATGAGAAAAAATTGGGGATGCAAGAGGAAGCAGAGAAGTCAGCAGCTGGGGATAGCAAAGGGGAGCATAGCAGCGATGCCAGTGGAGAACAGGGACCAGTCCTGCTGGCAAAGATACAGTCTGAAACAGGCCTTATGAGAGGAGCATCATGGATACTAGGGAGTATTTCAACAGGAAAAGACTCTCATCTTGGGACTGCCCAAGACATTGGATTGTGGACTTACTATGTTTGGTGGAGGGTGAGATGGAGAGTTGATTAGGATATCAAGATTAGCTGATTTCTTTCTTAATTAGTTAATAAAAATCAAAGAACACAAAGGGTAGTAATTTAAGATGTGTCTATACTCTATTACCCTTTAACAGAGTATAGAGAAATAGATAAAAAAAATAATGGAATTTGGGGGCAGTTAGCCATTGGCTAGCCAAGGATCTATCCTGGTCCTGCTGGCCTTTTCAAAAGTAAGACACATTCCCTAGGTTGCAGGCAAGGTAGGAAATGACACCTGTGAATGTAACCTTTGGCAGAATAGAAAAGAGTCATTGGCCAAGTATTCTTTTTTTTTTTGGTCAGGGCAGAGAGAATGAGGAACTTCTTTATACCTTTTAAGAGGGTAAAAGAATATAGACAGGATTTTGCACATACCATAATACCTTGTTTTTTTTTTTCAGATTACATGTCAATAGAATTTTTAGTAATCATTTTCTGACATTTTGTGATCCATGCTTTCTCCCTCCTTTCTATCTCTCTCATTTCCCTAAGATGGCAGGTAATATGATATAGGTTGTACATAAGTTATCATACAATATGTATTTCTATATTAATCATGTTGTAAAAGAAGACACTTATTGCTCACACTAGAGAAAAATTCATGGAAGAAATAAAGTGAAAAATGGTAAATAATGCTTTGTTGTCTGTGGCTTCATCATCTGGGTTAGGGGAAATCAATCGGTTGGATCTTCTTTCCTTTTAATAAAATGTTATTTTATATACATAAAAGCACACACACACCATGTCTCAAAATATTAGTGCAGTTTTAACCTTTTAAAACTTAAAAACTACACTAAGACTTTGGGGACACCTTATTCTATGGAAAATGTTTTTACAATTGGAAAGTTTGTGTCAGTCTTCTGGGCTTTACTGTGGAGAGATTTTCTTATGTTTACGAAGAAGGACTCAGATCAAAACAATCATGATATCACTCAAAATTAACCTTGGGCCATTTGTGTTCTAAGTTCCCTGGGGGGGAAATATTATAACAAATTTATTTTAGCAATTCATTAGAGGATGTATCCTGGAACTATTATGTTCTGATAGTTACCCAAGAATTAAGAGGAAACTTAAGTTTCTAGACTTAGAGCTGAAAGAAAAACTTCCATCCAACCAACCCCACTTTGTAGAAAAAGAAATTTAGTTCCAGAGTAAATATGAGACTTGCCCAAGATACTGCTTTATGGTCATGAAGGTAGTAAGTGGCAAAATGGGACTTTGAACATTGGTTTTTGTGGCTACAAAATCCATGCTTTTTCATTATAATATATGCGTGTTGAGGTGGCAGGGTGGGAGGTGGAGGGGGCAAGTTGAGGAAGGAATAGTTTTTAAGGAGGATAAACAGAACTGACCTAAATTTCTTTCTGAAATAAGAACAGTTGAATTACCTGCACTAAAGCAGTTAGCTATTTTCATCTCAAACCTCCTGAAAAAGTGGAAATTGGTTACATTTGGCTTATGATTTTGTCCTTTGTATTGTTAAGCCTTTTAGCCATCCATAGCGGTGGGTCTAGAGTATTTTACCTATTTCCAAGTTCATTACCCACAAAGAAAAATGTGCAGATGGTCAATTATTCCTGAAAATTCAATTCATGTAGTATAGATCAGATAATCTGTTTAAATACTGATATAAAAGTCAAGTGTATGATTTGACATGTATTAGAATATAAAAATAACTAACACCCACAATCTGTTCCTAGTTCATATAAATATTATAATTTTCTTATGCAATATCTCCTGTTTACTGAATTATCAAGAGCATATGTACTTTAAACAAAGACTTGTACCCCGCCTGTCAATCTTTTCTCTTTAATTGATCATGCAAGAAGCCAAAATGCTTATGTTGCCACCATCAGATTCAGGGTGGCAAATTGTGAGATGTCAAACCCAAGATTAGAAATTCATGGCAGAATCAAACAGAAGGAGCAGCTGGGAATGGGGGGAGAATAGATTTTGCTTCCAGAACAACTATCTGAGGTGGGCGCAGAAAGAACAAAGAAAGGGACAGACCAAATAAAGAGCTCTGGGGACCTTTCTCCTCTTTCAGCATGTTCCAAACTGAAATTGTGTGAACAACTGATGCTAATTTTCTTTAAACCTAAACAAAATAAAATGCAATGATCTACTTTTAGGGCAGCTTAAATTCTTGTATACATATAGTAATCCTTGGAAATCATTTTAGCAGACTAGCTGGCTCAGATAATGTCTGTATACGGGTATTAGAATTTCCAGCAAAAGGAAAACCTAAAAATTCAGTTACAGAATCAAAGGATTTAGAGTTGAAAAGGACCTTAGAGGCCACCTTTTTCATTTGACAGTTGGGGAAACTAAGACCTAGAAAAATTGAACAACTTATTCAGCATCACCCAAGTAGTAAGTAGCAGAATCAGGTTTTGGACCCAGTTTCTTTAACTCCAAATTAAAAGCTCTATCTACTATATATATATGTATGAATAAAATATAGGCCAGTACTTTCTCCATTTTCTTTTTGCCCATAAGATCTCCCCCTCCCTAAAACTCTCCCATGCAATTCCACTAGTTCCTGAGGTTAGAAGAGGAACATTTCCATGTAGCTTTACAATTCTTGTTATTATTCTTCATCATAATAGGGGAGGAAATCAAAGGAATATTATTCATTAGCACTTTGACCCAGGTAAATATGAATGAACACATGCAAAGGAAGAGTAGAAAACATATCTTTAATTCAAAGTCCAGTAATTGAGAATCTGGCAGAACTTCAACTAGGATAAGGCTGAAGCACATCTGTATATCATCTATGGGATAAAAATTTGATAGACAAATTAGTGAAATAAACAAGATTTTTGAATATAGGCTCTTAGAGACAGAAAATGTTTTATTCTATCTTTGAAATCCTAGGGCAGTTTCTGGTACATAGAAGTCACTAATAATAGGAAGCTTTAATATAGTGCTTTAAGGTTTTTTAAGTACTTTACAATTACCATCCCATTTTATCCTTACAACAATTCTACAAGGTAGGTACTATTATTATCCCCATTTTATAGATGAGGAAATTAAGACAATTAGAAGTTAAGTGATTTGCCCAGCACCAGACATCCAGTAAATTGTCTAAAACTAGATTCAAACTCCAGAACCAGGGGTCTACCCACTATACCACCTAGCTGCCTATTATTGACTAAGAAAGAATCATAAAAAGAATATTTAAGGAACTTAATTTTTTCCTTATTATCTTTGGTCTTCCTACAGTTTTTCAGGAGGATTTATTAGACTCTTATTAGGTGCCAGGCTAAGAAAGCATGGGCATACAAAGAAAGTTCAGAGATCTCATTCTGAATGCTCCCTCTTTTCTTAGGTTCTGTGACAATTCTTTCTTCTGTTTCTGCCTCTTTTTGACCTCTTTTATTAATTCCCTTCATTGGTTCATCATTCATTTCTTGATCTGAAAAAGTGGCATTTATTATTTCTGCTTTTCTACATTTGTTTACAATATTTCTATGCTCTAGTATATGGTTGATCTTTATATATGTACCATGTACTGCTGAGAAGAAGGTATATTTCTTTTTATCCCTGCTCAGTTTTCTCCAGATATCTATTAACCCTAATTTTTCTAGCATTTCGTTCACTTCCCTTACTTCTTTCTTATTTATTTTTTGGTTCAATTTATCCAGTTCTGAAAGGGGAAGGTTGAGATCCCCCACTAGTATGGTCTTACTAGCTATTTTCTCCTTGAGTTCTTTCAATTTTTCCTTTAGAAATCTACATACTCTGCCATTTGGTGCATCATCATTCATTTCTTGCATCTAAGTGACTGTGTACCACCACCACCCCCTCCCAATAAGGCTTCATTCTCAGGCCCTTCCTCTTCTCTTTCTAATCTCCTTTGCTGAGGATCTCATCAATTAATTCCTTGTCTCTATGCAGACAATTTATTATATTTGTAAAATATTAAATATATATGTGATTTGCTACATATAATATATTGTGTGTATTTTTGTGTGTAGATATAGATAGACTTGTATGTATAGATGTGTGAATATACTCATATATATCTATCCATTGCCTTTTCAGGATGTTATAGGGTTTCATTATATCTATTTATTAGCATATTGTTTAGTCAGAGTAAAAAGTGTATATTTGGTGAGTCATTTCACTTTTGCTAGCCTTAGTTTTCTCATTTGTAAGATTCTGTGCTTGAACAAAATGGCATTGGAAGACTCTTACTATCCTAAATCTAAGATGCTATGACTCTCTGACCTCTTCATATAAATATTTGGTACAATGAAATCAGGCTTGAAAGAGGTCCTGACAGGAAGGGAAGAAAAGGGAATAAGCATTTCTATCATGCCTAATTTGTACAGGCACGGTGGTAAGCTCTTTTCAGATATTCTCTCAGTTGATCCTCACAACAATGGAAAGTAGGTGCTTTTATTATCCTCACTGTACAGTTGAAGATACTGAGGCAAATGGAGGTTGTGACTTACGAGCCTGAGTCCTGATTTGAATTCAGTTTTCTTAATTTCAAGCTAAGTGCCCAATCCATTGCACCTAGTAAAATCAGTGTCCGTATAATTTTAGCATAATATTTTATATCAAAAAGTCTAGAAGGGCTCCTTGGTGGCTCAGTGGATATCCTGGGTTCAAATCTGAACTCAGACACTTCCTAGTTGTACTTAACCTCAAATTTCTAGTCCTTATTGCTCTTCTGCCTTAGAATCAATATTTAGAGTTGATTCTAAAAGATAAGGTAAGAATTTTTTTAAAAGCTTTTGGAGACAGGCAAGTCTCTAAAGGATGAACAGATCTTGTGTGTGTTATCTACGGCAAACCATGGAAATGAATTGTACAGGAAGAGGAGAAAGTATGGATGGTTTACAATCTTCATAGATGGAAGCAATGCCCACCACTCTTAGAACATGGATCTACTCAGAAATTAAAGTATTTTTACATTCTTGAATATTATTAATTTTTAAAACATTAGTCTTGTTTTTTACAAATTAAACCTCCTAAATTTAAATTGGGCTGTTAAGTTGGCATAGCAGTGAGAGTGTCAGAGCTGGTGTTAAGAAGACTCATCTTCCTGAGTTCAATTCTAATCTCAGACACTTAATTCTGTTTGCCTCAGTTTCCTCATCTGTAAAATGAGCTGAAGAAGGAAATGGCAAACCACTTCAGTATCTCTGACAAGAAAACTCCAAATAGGGTCACCAAGAGTCAGATACAACTGAAAATGGCTGAACAACAACAAAAATTTAAATTTTTCTTAAGAACCCTTCTGAAGCAAAACAGGCACCAGTCTTTGAATCTGATGTCCCTTAAAACAGGCCAGATTCATCACATAACATACCTGAACCAAAGTCCCACTGGCTTGTCTTTTCCTTTGATTTTCTACCCATCAGCCATGCCATAAGAAAGTATGTAGGGTTGCCATACTCCCCACATTTTCCTCTCCTGCTCTGTGTTGAATCTCTGATTCTGTGCCTGTGTGTTGCTAATGCAGATATTCCTAGGAGTGACAGTAATGCACACTGAAATCAATCAGTGCTCATGGGATTCTGGCTGGCAGAGCAGAAAGTGAAGATTACACACTGACTGAGTTACAATACCCATCTCCCACTGGCTCATCACTCAGTCAGAGGCAGAAAGCCAACAGCTTTCATTGCATTTTAGCCAGGTCTCCACAGCCAAAGCAAACCAGTCCTTGGGGGACGATTGCCACAGTACTTGAGGTGAAAAATCTCTGCTTTGGCTGTGAAAACATAGCCTGAATCTGCTCGAAGTGTTTACTGAAAGCTTTCCAGGCGAGAGTTGGGGGAACATAAAGAACCTTTCAAGGACATCAGTCTCATGTTTAGCCAATTCTTTGGAAGTGAAGGATAAATTTGAAACCACATAAAGCAGGAGACAATAGGGATTGGCCACTAAACTGCTATTGGTACTAAAATTTTATCATTTTCCACCCCCTTATAATGTGAAAAAAAAAATCAGGATGGAACAGGCAGAAATAAATCTGTGTCTGTGACCAATTTGCAAACCCAATAAAAATGCAAATAAACACCCTCAGGGAAAATTTTGCCAATGATCTATCCTTATTACTCCAATTCTTAAGGAATCTATGATTTCTTCAGTCTGAATATTCTCTTTATCTGTGCTGACTGAGACCTTTGTGTAGTAGATGGTCTTCATGGATTGCCTTGGGTGAAAATATTAATCATCTGGTAAATTGCTGATGAGGCTCTCTAAACTGAAAAGGCTGGTCCTCCAACCACAAGCAGACCAACCACAGTCAGACAGTCTCTTAAAGCTCTTCCAACCTGATAGGACTTGCCAAAGTTTGCCCTCTGCTGGCAAAATAGTTGAGAAATTCAGGGTCATATCCAAACTGTGATGAGACCAGAGAGGAGGACTTTAGGAGAGACTGTCCTAAATCATAGCTCATATTCTGGTGAAATTATACAAATGCATTTCAATAGGAAATTTGTAATGGACTTACAAATAGGATTTACTCATTAGTTATAATATAGTCAGGTCTTTTTGGAAAAAAAATTAAAATTAGGGGAAAAATCTACCTGTAAGGTTTTCTTTCGAGCAAAAATAGTTTAGTAGAATTATTCTTTTTTTAAATTTTTATTTTTAAGTGTTTTTCCATGGTTACATGATTCATGTTCTCCCCCTTCTGCCTCCCAGAGCTGACAAGCAATTCCACTGGGTTCTATATGCATTATCACTCAATACTTATAGCAGAATTATTCTTAACATAAACCCATGTATTTCATTTACAGTACTTTGTTAAATTCTGTTGAGAAACAGCATGAAGGGCTGTGCTAGAGCCACCTCTGTGAGCATTTACTCTTTGGAAAAGGCTACATATCAAGACTTGATTCTGCTCTCAAACTAGTACTTGCGTCTTAGATTCCTAGAATGGAACCATGGAGATAACCCAATCCAGTTGTGTCAAACTCAAATTGAAATGGGGGCCACTGGACTATCCATAAGGATCCTTACAGTGGCATATTGGCTATATATATATATACATATATATATGGACATATTGACATTATGGAGATTTTATTGTCTTTTTTATTTATTTTGCTATGTATTTCCTAGTTATATTTTAATTACTTCTGAGCTAGATTACATCCCTTATTTTATATTTACATTTTTTGGACACCTTTTGTTTTTTACATACTAATTGTTTCTCCATATACCCTCTCCTATTGAAGTGAGGCTTAAAAAGAAAGAAAAAACATAAAGCAACATTGACCGGATCTAGTAAAATATACAACATGCTAGGGCCCTCATCCTCAACTTCTCTACCAAGAAGGGAAAATGGGTTTTATCATAATGGCAGTCAGGTAGCACAATGGATAGAGAGTTAGGCTGAAAGGAAAAGCAAAGCTCAACTTTGGCTTTAGACACTTGCTAAGTGACCTTGGGCACTTGACCTGTTTGCCTCATTTTCCTCATCTGTACAATGGAGAGAATAATAGCACCACTCTCCCAGGGTTATTATTAGGAGTGAATGATATAATATTTGTAAAGCATTTAGTACAGTGCCTGGTTGTTGTGGTTGTCCAATCATGATAGTCATGTTCAATACTTTGTGACCCCATTTGGGATTTTCTTAGCAAAGATACTGGAGCAGTTTATCTTTTCCTTCTCTAGCTCATTTTTACAAATGAGGAAACCAAGGCAAACAGGGTTAAATGACTTGCCCACAGTCATAGAGTTAGTAAATGTCTAAGCTCAGATTTGAACTCAGTTCTTCCTGACTCCAGGCTTGGCATTCTATCCACTGCACCACCTAGCTGCTCCTGGCACATAGTAGACACTATATAAATGCCATCTGTTATCATTATCATCTCTTCTCTGAGCCAAGATGGCTCATTGCAACTAGTTTTTTTTCCTCTTAATTTTCTACCCACATCACAGTGCCATGATAAAGTATGGAGAGTTTTCATGGTCCCCACGTTCTCCTCTTCTGCCTGTCTTTGTTCTCTGAATCCATCTGCGTGTTGCTAATGCAGATATTCATAAGTTCGTCTGCCTTTCAGTGTTGTTTCTGTTAACATCATCATAGTCGCCTCATAGACAATTATTCTAACTTTGGGGTTTTTTTCCCATGTAAATATCAGTTCAGGCAAGTTTTTCAACCTGTCTCTGAATTCTCATTTGTCAATTTATGGCAAAAAACAATATTCCATTATACACACAACAACAATTTGTTCATTTGTTCTGCCATTTCCTAATCAAGGGATAGCCACTTTGTTTCAGGTTTTTTTTAATAGCTATAATAAAAACTGCTCTGATGATAATGATGTTTTCCCCACTGGATCTGAGATTTAATTTATATAAGGAGGTTTCAGTAAGTGAATTCCCTTAGCATAGATTAGTACCTGCAAGTTATGATCTCAGAGAGTTGTAAGGGGCAATGAAAGGATAAATGACTACCCCAGGGCTACATAGCCATTATAAGCCAAAGACAGGCAATGAACCCAAGGTGGCATAATTTTAAAGACCAGTTTTAGATTCATAATGCCATGCTTCTATATATATATGTATGCATGTGTATGTGTTTACAGATTTACATATATATATATACATATATATATATATACACATATATGTATATGTAGGACTTTTGCTTTGACCACTTTTAAGAATATTCTCAGTAACTAGATCATTATTTCAAGACGTATAAACAGTTGAGTGACTTTTTTCCCCCATCATCTCGAATTGTTTTCTGGGATGACTACTTCAGATTTGTACCAATAATGCATTAGTGCACACATAGCCCTTCTAACACTGATTATTTTCATCTCTAATTATCTTTGTCAGTTAGTCTCCCCCCTTTATTTTATAGATCAGTAAATAGATCCAGAGAAGTAAATAAGTAAATAATAAATAAATAATTAAATGTTTAACAGATAATAAATCGTGCCTAGCTGATATGGCAGAATTGGGACTCAAATCCAAGTCTAATCATGGGCACCACAGGAGAGGATTCAGAGGAGAAAAACCAGGATGGTGAAAGGTCCTGAATTCATTTCATATGAAGATTGGTTGAAAAAAACTGAGCATGATTAGCCTGGAGAAGATAAGACTCATGTGGCATATGATGATTATAATTACATTACTATATGTAATTGTAAATTATGAAATATATTATGAGTATAAATAATTATATACTTACTTGAAGGGCTTCTGTGTGTAAGAGGGATTAGACTTATTCTGTTGGGGCCCAAAAGGCAGTATATTTAAGACCTTTATTTTGAAGTTGCAAAGATGGAAATTTTTGTTTCTCAGGGAAAATTTCCTAGCAATTCTGAATTATTCCTAACAAATTATTCAAAAGTGAAATCCAGAAGTACTGCTTTAAAAGGTAATGGATTTCACTTTCTTAGAGTCCTTCAAGACAAATCTGTATGGTGATTTCTCAGGCTGTAATGGGAATTTCTTTTGTGAATGGGTTGAACTAGATGGACAATGAGGTTTTTTTTCCAACTCTCAAAATTCTGTGATTCTATCCTCTGACATCTAATGCTCTATAGATTACTCCAGGGTACCTCACTGAAAGATACATAAACCTATACACCCCTCACAAAACCATCTGTTAACTTAGTATGTGTATGTGAGGAGAAGGAATCAGTCTATCCAGGAAGTTGGGATTATGTAGAAAAAACATTCAACTTACTGTTGAAATGTGTCATTTTTTCAATTTATACCTTCATAGTATGTGGACAGCCCATGTATTATTTGCTGTTCATTTAAAATGGATTTAAATAATCTCTGAATCAATCTTACATGGTCATATATTTGTAGGTGGATATTATTATTTCAGCATCTTGAATAATTTAGTTTGGTTGCTTATACTGCTCAAATTTACTGGATAAATATCAACTCATCACTACACTGAGCTCTGCAGAACCAGCACCAGTATCTCTGTTTCTTTCATCTTTTCAAAATGGAGATCATAACATGTTCAGGATTCCTGAAATTTTCTAAATAACCCATAACTAACTTTAAAATCCATGGATAAAAGGTATAATTTCTTTTAAAATCCATGATTTCTTTGGTTTGGGTTTTCCTTCCAACAATGCAGAGTACAACCTCATTATGCCTTAACAGTTTTTTTCTTAAATTGTTTTGGGAGAGAAAAAAATGATCACCTGGAGGCCAATGTCTCCAGTTTTTTCATTGAACCTATTTGAACTTGGGTAGGACAGTTATTTGAGAGTGATCCTACTGGCCATCATTGGGTCGGTCAGTAATGAAATATCTCCAATTTAATAGGGTCAGACAAAACATATATTCTGCCAGCATAACCTGTGAGAGTCCACCATCAACTCCACTTTGAAATGAAGCTTTAGAGTAGGATATTAGAGAAGAAAAGGTATAAGGGTGCTAAATTTCACCAAATACTAAGTATAATTAGATATGTAGTTGAGAGATACTATTAAGTTTGTTTCCATCAAAATATTTTGGGAATATTACTAATAGCAGCTCAAGAAATGTCTATTTTACAACTTTTACAAAATATTTAGGTACCACATACTAAGACAATATGTCTCCTCAGAGGCAGAACAACATTAAGTTTTGGGTGGAATGCTGTCAACTATCCACAAATACTTACTGTTTCAAGGGCCATTTGATGGGGATTAAAAAAATTGGGGTCCTCTGAGAGAAATTGTGTCTTCTCATTCTAATGGATTTAATTATTTCTTTAAAATTATTTTAAATACTGATTTTTATTATATATATTTTCATATTATAAATTTATACATATATACATATAAATTTATAAATAAAGTAAGTTATCTTATTTTATTTATTAATTTAACTGGTCAAGGTAACATAGACAGCAAGATAAAATGGAATGAAGATACATGAGGAATCCTTTCCTTCTAGAGATTAACCTTGCAGTCTTAGGGCAATTTCAGAGAGTACCTGGTTGCTACATAAAGGGCATTGTGCTTGATTTTTGTTAGGTCATCAGAACTAGACACATTAGGTTCACTTAAGGGATCTTTAGGAAATGCCCTCCAACCCCATTTTGTGAACATCATGTAAATAGTATTATGAAGCCATAAAAAATTACTGACTATAGGTAGTTTTTAAGCATTTTAGGATTTAGGATTCTAACTACAACTGTAATCACTGGTAATACCAAATAAATAAATTTTGGTATTACCTGTCCATTTGAAATTGCAGAACTTATTCCATTCATTTTACATTTGATTTAGGCTTCCTTTATCATTTGATTTAGGCTTCTCTTTTTCTTATCCTTCTCCTGCACTAAACTTCCACTAAATTTGGTGAATTTCCTTAGCTCCATTGTCCATGTATAGTACCTATCCAAGATAAGCACACAAAATAATAGAACAGTGACAGGCTCCCAATACTGTACTGTGTCACAGACTGAGAACAAACATATTTATTAATTTCATAAGTCCATGGTTCATGGTGGAAAGGATATAGAACCCAAAGAGGAGATCTGAGTCTGAATCTCATCTTAATCATAGATAATTACTGTGTGACCATGGGGAAGATACTTGTTAACATTTTGTCAGATATTTACTACTCCTTGCTAGAAAGAAAATAAATATCAGGACCAAACTGAAGAATTAAAATGAAAAGATATCGAAGAATGAGGTATCTGTTTTCCAAGAACGAGTTGAACCAACTGTGTGGTATCTCTACAACAGGTTGAATCAATAATTATGTGGCCACAGCATCTCTGGTGCAATGGAAAAGATCACTGACTTTGGAGTCAGAGGACTTGGATTCAAGTCTCATATCATGTTATATCTGTAACCTTGGGAAATCTACTTCAGTTACTGAGGTCTCATTTTTTTCCACCTCTAAAATAAGGGTTTGGATTATGTAACCTTGAAAGTCCCTTCTAGTTTGAAGTTTATGACAACCAAAAGTAACATTGACTTATGAAAAAAATTCATTTGAAAAATTTTAAAGAGATAAATGTTAAAAGAGGAGCATTATTATCTAAAAAAAAGGCAGGAAGCAATGGATGAAAGATCAAGTTTATAGAAAGCTTAGAAAGAAACCTCATTAAGCCAGAGAATCCTGAGGACATTTAAAGATGAAAATGGTAAGAAGATGACAGGCAAAAGAAGGAAAAAATATCTGTCAAGATTTCTAAAACAATTTTCTCCATCAATGACAGTGGAGGTATGACATTTGGACTCTTAACATCATGTTCTTCGGTGAGTTTTCTTAGCAATTAGAAATGGCACTAAGATAAAGAGAATGGGAAATGCAGCTGAACTACATCAAGCATACTTTGACAGAAAAAGGTAATACCATTTTTGAAAGTGTCTAAAAAAATTTCTTAAGATTTCTGGAAGTAGGGAAAAAATCAGGGACAATCCACTATTGAAACAGATGATCAATAAAATAGCAATAATTACTAATCCATATGCCTATTTTTTCATTTCAATAAATTCTTCATGAAAATAATCTATAAATATACCAAGGGCATCCTTGATGAAGATAGAAAGAAACCAGGGGATTTCACATGTGATATCCAACAGTGGATGCCATATTAAAAATCATTTAATTGAGTTGAAAAGTGGAAAGACTGCAAGATTTCTCTGTGTTTAGGATTTGTTTACAAGGGAAAAATTAATTTAATTAGAGTCAAATAACACCTAAAAATCTATCCTCTGATAGGATTTTTTTTTACCATGAATACATTCTAGTCATGTATTAGTGAAAGATACAATGAATTAGATAACTGTGCTTGATGACCTCTCAGGTTACTAATATCACTCGAGGGAGATATATGCTTGCTAAAATTGTTTGTCATTCTCATGTAGAATATAGTAAGCAGACTCTAAATGGAAGAAGAATTCTTTATACAAATTATGAAGTACTCCAAAAGTTCCTATAGGTGGATGACATTGTACTGCTCTAAAACTTTATAAAGAGTTTCAAAGACCTAGTCAGATGTTTTGGAAAACCAAAATATGTATCCATGTCCAGACTATGATAAGCAGTTGGATGAACAGCTCATACAGCTTGTTGACCAGAATATAGCTCTTACACAGAAACAATGAACTAGATACAAGAAAAAAGAAGAAGAATGTGGATGGGATTGTATTTAGGAAATTGCATAGGGCTTTTAATGCCCTTATCCTTCTCCCTAAAATAAAGGTCCATCTTTTCAATGATGTTTTTATGGTGAAGTTACATGGATATAAGTTAGGAAACCAAAGAATTAAAAAGTGAGTTACATAAAGGACAATAGAGAGATATATGGCGGGTATAGTGTAGCATATAATCAATGAAAATCTGTATATTAAAAATGGAATAAAAGATATTATCAAGGATACATAAGGATGAAAAAGAGGTGGCCTGATAAAAACAGAGTGAGAAATAATAGGTAGGCATCCATTGAGTTCCATTGCTACCTATCTAATGGCAAGAGATCTAGAGGAAAGTCTATAGGATGTTCATCTCCAGAATGAACCCCCATGGGAAATTATGGAAGAACATGATTCTTATGAAGGAAAAGAAACTTTGGAAAGAGACTTTATTAAGTCAGGGAATCTCAAGAAGCCAAGAAGACCTGAGTTCAAATGTGGTCTCAGATCTTATTAGCTGCATGGCCTGGGTGAGTTACAACCTCTGGTTGACTTAGTTACCTCATCAGTAAAATGGATATAAAAATAGCACCTACCTCTCAGGGTTGTTGGGAATATTAAATGAGATGAATTTTTAAAGCACTTTGCAAACTCTAAAGCATTAGATAAATGCTAGCTATTGTTATCATTAGGAGTATGATTTGAGCACAGACTCAAAAACGTACTTAAGAAACTACTTTGAACCCTAGCTAAAAGATTAAGGGATTATAGAATTAAAAAACAAAGATTTAGAAGTAAAATAAAAAGAGATTTAAAGATCTGTATTATCTCTGAAATACTAGGAATAACTATTTATATAGATTTTAAATCTTTTTAGATATACTCAATAATGGAAAGCAGATGAGATTGTAGCCATACAATGAAAACATTTATTCCAATACTTGGATGAGTTCCATGTCATCAACATAAGAGTTCTTTCCCATGCTATAAATCTCAGACTTCCTTCCATTTTCTATTCCAGTGTGATGCTACTGTCAATGTCTTATTTATTTTAAAATTTTATTTTTCTAAAAATTTATTTATTTTAAAGTATTTTTTCAAGATTATATGATTCATGTTCTCGCCCTCCTTCTTCCCTTCTGCATCCCAGAGCTGACAAGAAATTCTACTGGGTTATACATATATTATCACTCAATACCTATTTTCATATTATTCATTTTTGTAATGGAGTAATCTTTTAAAACCAAAACTCCAAGTTCTATACCCATATAAACAAGTGATAAATCATATTTTTTTTCTGCATTTCTATTCCCACAGTTCTTTCTCTAGACGTGGATAGCATTCTTTCTCACAAGTCCCTTGGGATCATCATTGTATTACTTTTAGTAGCAAAGTCTATTAAATTTGATCCCAATTACCTGGGAGGAATTTTATAGAGACCTGGTAACTGAATTCTGCCCTGTATTACTTGATCTATTATATCCAAGATGATGTTGCTTAATATCAAGACATTAGAGAAAACAAAGTGATGAGTATGAAAGAAAGACATGTCAGGAGAGATGAGGAAAATGATACAAGCCTAAAAGAAAAAAAATAGATGGTCAGTTTGATCCAGCATATCTTGGCCAGTCAGTGAATAGATGTGAGTAGGCTAATGTGGTCACAGTGGTGAGCAAATGAAGATTATCTTCACTAGGTCAATAGAGACATATGCTTTTTAAAAAAATCTTTCAGGGAAAAATTATTCCACAGCATGAACTAGACTTTACTTGACTCTACCTGCCAAAGGACTTTCATCACCTGAGGTGACTTGAGGGTATGAGGCATCTGTATTAGACTCTTGGCATAACTCATCCAACCTTTCATGTTGTATTCTTATTCCCTCCTCCCCTCCACCCGCCTTCTCCTTATATTCCCATAGGCTTTGTTACAGGGAAGGTTCCCTTTCAAGTGAAAATGTAGCTGATGCCTCTTTAGAAAAGAGACAAGACTAATTGGCTAGCCTGGCAATTAATTAGTTCTGACTATAACAGGAGGGGATGATTATTGGCAGGAAAGAGAAGTGCTCAAACTCACAAGCTGCCAACTAGCAGATGCATGTTCAAACATTGGGGAATGAACCTTCTGGAATAAAAATGAGAAATCCATCTATATTGTCAATCAGAATCCAGACTCACACTGGTTTTTGGCCTGGGAGCAAAGGCTGGAGTTCATTTATCTTGAAACTCTCTAGTTGTTTTGTCTAGCCAGCTGTCCCAACCCCTAACCTCCAGTTTGGTGGCTTTTGAGAAAACTTGAGTATTAAAAGTGTGTCAGAGAGACATATGGCTACAGAACCTAATTTCCACATCCAGACATACATGTGACTCTTGATGGAGAGGACTTCATTTGACAACATCAGATGCTTCCTACCTGGAGAAACAACAATGAGTAGAGCCAGAACCAGTAGAATGTCATGTTCTTTCTAGTAGCAATGGTACAATTGATTTGTTTATTAGAAAGAGCAAGAAAGGGAAAGGGAAGGTACACAGGTAGTATCAGGGCAGGTGTCAAGATACATAGATAGAGCCCATTTTCCTAGTTTCCTGGCAGATATCTGGATAGAATGTGAAGCATGATCTAATGTAATTATATCATGTCATATCATATCATATCATACCATGAGTAACATGAAATAAGTTTGGAAAAGTCATCTGGACTTTCAATGTCAAGTTGACATTTTATCCTATAGGCAAGAGGAGAGAACAACTGAAGCTAATGTATGGAGCAGGAGAATGATATGGGGAGAATATTATGTGAGAAAGATTATTTTGTCGGCTTGTGATGATGAATTGGAGAAGAGAGAAAATGGATGCAGGAAGATGAATTAGAGAACTACTCCCAGTAGTCCAGAGAGAAGTGACAACATCCTGAAATCAAGGGGTGGCCACATGAATAGAGATGAGGACATAATCTAAGGGATATCTTGGAAGGAGAACTGACAAAATTTAGCAATTGTTTTCCTTCAGGGAGTGAAAGAGAGGGTTGAATCAAAGACTTCAAGTTTGATTATCTGGAAAGAGAGTGTAACCCTCCACAGAGATAGGGGAGTTTGGAGGAGGAGGTGGTTTTGGGAGGGAAGGCAAGGAGTTCTATTCTAGATGCATTTAATTTGAGATGCCCATAAGACATCCAGGTATAGTATTTATCAAGAAATTGGTGAAGCTAGATCCTAATTCACAAGTGTTAGACATATATAGATTTAGGGTTCAAGTACAAACTTATGCTAATTGATTCTGTGGGAGCTAATTAAACCAACAAGGAAAAGGAGAGAGAGGGATAAAAGGGAGAGAGAGAAGGAAGGGAGTCAATTTGGTCTAGAGGAAAGAACCCCACCTCTACAGGCAGAAGTCCTAGGTTCAAACCTCAACTCTAAAACTACCTGTTGGATCATGAGCAGTCACTTCACCTCCATGGGCTTCACTTTCCTCCTGTATAAACAGAGGTTGTAGAGTGGACTTCTGAGTTCTCTTTTAGCACTAAATCTATGACTCTGACATAATTTCCCTCATGCTACTGCACGATGGCTTCCACCACCAGCACAACACTTCAGCTTCAACCTAAGACTCTGAGCATCTGATTGGTGAACATTCAACATAAGTGGCCAGACTCAGTCTCATAATGAATGATGCTTGTCCTCCACCATCTTCACACTTTCTATGTTGTGCTGCCTAGCTCCTGCCCTCACCCATCCCTCCCACCAACATACCTTTCTATCTCTGGCTCTCAAAACAGTGATCAAATTAACACTAACCATTCCTTGGTGTCCCCAGAAGTACCTAGCATACTTCCTAGCATAAAACAGGTGCTAAATAAATAAATATTTGTTGAATAAAATTGAATGAATTAAACATTTTCATGCATAGAAAGCTCAATCCTCAGAAATGCTCATTTACTTTACATTTTTGTTGTTGTAATTGGGAAAAATGAAAACTAAAACATTCAATTTAGTCGTTCAATGTAGACAGAGAGATTTAATGTCCAAAACTTTAGAAAGATTGACAATGAACTTCAAGATGATTCCAAAGACTTTTGATTATATGTCAATTTCACACAATTTTATTTCATTTATCGAGAAGAATCTTAGCTTGGGAGAGACATTATATAGAGACTTGCACTAACATGATATTCTTTATAATGGATTTAAATAGTATTAATAATTTCTTGCAATCCAATAAGTTTCTTACTCATCATTACTGATTATCATGGTGTTTCATAAAAGAAAAGCCAGAGGAAATTCACTACACTCTTTCTAATTTCAATACCACCCATTTTGTTTTATCTCCCATGTTAGACATTATTAGCTGTTTGACCATGGATCAATCAGTCAGTCCTTTTCTCAGGGTCTCAGTTCATCATATTGAAAATGGAGAGAACAACACTTGCTCTTCTTACTCTTTTGGGCTGTTATAAATACCAGAAGTACAGCTATCCCTTCAACATATGGTGGTTAGGGGTGTGGGACCCCATGAGATCTGGAGATTCCTCATAAATTTTTTTGGTCCTCCCTTCATACCTGAAAAGAAGTCTGATTTTTTTTTAATTTTTCATAGTGTTTATAGTACCATATTGTAAATTGTGGGTAAAAATGCATTTCTGAGTTTATAAACTATGTCTGTGTCATCTGCTAGCCCTTGAGGGTCAATTGTGGCTTCTGAAAAACCCATGGAAAATTCCCAATTTCTTTCTCTGACCCACATATATTGAAACTGCAATGGGAATGGGAAAGTTGCATTGTGGAAGGGATTACATAATTGTGTCAATTCTATAATTATTCTATCCTGGTACAATTTAAGAAGCATTAGAATGGGGACAGTTAGGTGACTTAGTGGATAGAGAGCCAGGGCTGAAGACAGGAAATCCCATATCACATCTGACACTTCTGAGCAAGTCTGAGCAAGTCACTTAACCCTCATTGCCTAGACCTTACCACTTTCCTGCCTTAGAGCAGAATCAACACTCAGTATTGATTCTAAGACTGAAGGTAGGGGTTTGAAAAAAAGAATCATTAGAATGAAAATATCAATCAATCAATATTTATTTATTTAGCACCTACTATATGATAGACACTGTGCCAAGAACTAGGAATATAAAAAAAAGATGAAAGATAGTCCTTGAATTCAAGGAGCTCACATTTTTCTGGTGGAGACAACATGGAAACAAATATACACAAAGCAAGGTATTTACAGGAAAAATAGGAAATAATTAAGAGAGAGAAGGCACTAGAATTGAGGAATCAGGGAAGGCTTCCTATAAAAGATGGGATTTTAGTTGGAACTTAAAAGGAACTAGTGAAGTTAGTAGTGGAATTGGGGAGGAAGAACATTCCAGACATAGGGGATAACTAGAGTAAATCCTTGGAGGAAAGAGGTCTAAGAAGATTGGAAAAGTAAGAGGGAGTTAAGTTATGATGAGCTTTAAATGTCAGAGTATTTTATATTTTATTTGAAGACCAGGAACCAGTGGAGTTTATTGAGTAAGGGAAAGATATGGTTGGACCTGTGGAAAAATCACTTTAGTGGCTGAGTAGGGAGAGAGACAATAAGCAGATGGACTCACCAACAGACTATTGCAATAGTCTAGGCATCTGAGGAGCAAGAAATATTTGACTTATGTCTTGATAACACAGTGCTTGGCACATAGCATTTATTAAATGTATTTTGAATGATTGAATAGTTAGAGCTCTTGCTCAAGTAGAATGTAAAGTATATGGGAAAAATGGAAATAGGTCAAACATTAAAGGGTTGATTGAAAAGTGTTTTTAGTCACTTCAGAGCCAATAGCTTCCCTTCCTCACTCTCTGCCTTTTAATGAATATTTTTTAGTCAGCCAAATGCTGAAGAGAACACTATATCTCCACAAAGGGAGGAAGCTATGCCTTGGGTTTACTGTACTCTGAGATATTTATAGCACATTTAAAGAAGCTTTTTTGACAATTGCAAAATAGGGTTCTTTGAGAAGTAGTTATTTAAACCCCCTGCTGAGTGTATCCTGACAAAAATTAGAGAGTTTTATTAATTAGCTCGCCTGAGGAGAGAATTGAGCCCTGAGTCACACCATACTGTGTGCCAAAATAAGTTGAAAATTTTAGACTTAGCCTCCTTTATGCAGTGTCCTTTTAATTAGAGAATCCCCCATGAGAAAGCCAGCTAGTCACTATAAATGAAAAGGAAGTCCTCTTATGGCATAGTGGGAGAAGTCTATACAAATAATCACAAAGGGAAAATTATTGTCACCTAGTGGGATCTTCCCTCACATTACTCTCCAAGGCCTCAGAGAAATTGGAACGAATAGCTAGAAAAACAGGGATTTCTGACATAAATTTCCTGGTGTTTCACTGAAGGAATTCCATCACCACTGTCTTCTGCACAAAGGAAACCAAATTCAGTGGAGCCACCATTTCTAGAAAGGTAAAGATTGTGGGGCAAAGAAAGGATGGAACCTTTTCCCAAACTGGATGACATTTATGCTCAAAAAACAACCACAGCCCTGATGAATCTCATGACTGTATCACACTTTAAAATATCCTTTGAAATAAAAGATATCTGATGCTATCATGTATAAATTGAGTCCTCTGACATTTTAACTATATAAAATATTTTTTATTCCATTTGCATTTTAAAGGTCTGAGTAATTTTCCATCTTGGTGCAGCTTAGCCCACATTTTCTTCATGCCCCACACATATACACATCTGAAATTTTGCATCCCTCATCAAAATTCCCTCTTAAGCTGTGACTTTCATGTGTCTTTTAGATGGCTCAGCTTCCCTACAGCTCTTGCCCTGTTTTCCCAAGAGCTCTCCTCCCACTTGGCAAGATGAAAGTCTTCTCCCCTCCAATCAGAATCTATTTCTGCTTTCAAGTTAGTGAAAAATAACTTAAGGATAGAAAAATAATTTGGCATCAAAACTCATTCTTGGGTTGACAAAATTCAGTTGATCCAGTGATGGCTTTAGTTATCATAGGAATTTCACTCCCATTTTTAAAAAATCTATAGCTCATTTCCTTCATCAGTTTTAGTCTTCTCACAAGTATAGCTTCCACCAGTCAAAACCCCTATATATTCATCCTTTTTGGCAGTATCATTAACCTAGTTATTTCCTTTTACATTTTGCCCTTCTCAGCTAGATAATAATTTTCTTAAGGGCAAGGGCAATATCTTTTTTTCCTATCTTCCCTCTCCCCTTCAGGCATACAATTAGACTTCAAAAAGATGCTTGGCCATGGAAAAATGCTGTGAACTCTGCGGTATCCAATTAGCATTCACCCCCTTAGAGAAAGAAAAACTTCACATTTAACTATATCAAAACTTAAATAGAACTGAGACATCTATTTTTTTTTACTGCTCAGGTTTACAAAGTACAGGGTATGGAGTATTGGTTACAGCAACGGGTTTCTGGACGACAAGTAAGAGTTGAATCTTTTAAACTAGAAGTAAGCAAAGGGATTTAAATCATTCCTATTGAGTTAGTGGGGTATGGCATTAACATCAACATCAAATGCCAGTGGAGCTCCCATAACAAGTCTCTGTGTTATGCTCTGTGTGTACAAAACAAAACAAAAACTATAAGGCAGGATCTGTGGTCTCATAGTATTTGCATTGAGCTAGGAACCAAAGGACAGTCCCCCAAACATAGATGGATCTGTAATTCCTACTGGGTTGTGTACTGCCTCTAAAGCTGTGTACTACAATCCATCCACACTTGCCCATGGCAACCCAAGGTCATAGGATCACAGAACTAGAACTATAGGGAACCCTGAGAGGATATCTCGCCTAACACTGTCATTTTTTACAGTGGCCAAGGATGTTTAAGTGACTTCCCCAGTACTGCACAGCATCAGACTAGGGATTTTTATCTAGATCCTCTGATTTCAAAGCCAGTGCCCTTTTTACTAAATAAAATAGTGCATCACATTTGTTAAACTAGCTTACAAAATAGAATATGTTAAAAAAACAAATGATACATAGGATGAAGGTCACAAAACTAAGTATACAGGATCTTAAAAGTATCAGTCTTGGACATCAGAGTCCATCTAGTCCAATCACCTCATTTACAGATGAGGAACTTAGGTCCAGAGAGGTTAAATGATTTGCCTAATATCAGAGGCAGGACTTAAACCAATGTCTTCCAATTCTTGAGCCAAACCTTTCATAGAAAGAAGAATTAGTTAAAAAAAAATAGAAATATAAACTTTTGAGTGTTAAATACAAGTGGTAAATATTACCAATCTTCAGATTAAAGAGAGAGATATCTGAAACCTGGACAGTCCAGGAAGCAATGATTATTTTTCCTTTTCTAAAATTATTTATAAGCTCTTATTTCACACAGAAGAACATTTTAAACAGTTTTGGGTTGTAAATGAGAAGAGGGAAATAGAATAAGTTGTAATTTTTGAATGTTTTATTCAAACTAGAGTATTCCATTAAAATCTCATTACCTCCAGGAATTATCTGCTTCAATATTTAAAAAATCTCTAACTCTGTTGATGTGTATATTCCCTTCACCATTATAGTTTGCAACCCTTCTACACTTTCACAGAGGGCCTTTGGAAATAGTTCTGGCCAAAAACTCATCATCTTGTGGTCAACCTGAAGATAAACTTCTCAGAACATAGCTAGCTTTGCTCCTCAGTCCACAGTCTATCATTTACTCTGTACTCTAAATCTTTTCAACTTTGTAGGACCTGACCAAGCTTCTGTTTGCTGATATTGCCTTTGAGAATCTTGAGCTACCTACCCACCACAATGAGGCATTAGATTAAGACTTTAGGAACTGTAACATTCACTAAATTACTGCCATTTGGTCACTGATGTAGGATTCTCATTTCATGTATGTTTTTCACCAAGGTCCTCCTACACTGGTTTTGTTTTGTCACAGATTAGGTTTGTCTGGTAAATGCATGTTATATCACTTACTTTTCACATAGTACCATTTTGCCATACTTTGGAGTGGGAGGACCTGGGTTCACATCTTGGTTCTTCCTCTGCTATATGTATGATCTCAGGCAAATCATTTCACTTCTTGGAGTCTCAGTTTCCTAATATGTAAAATAAAAGGATCTAATTAAAGAATTCCTTGTGGAGTTCCTAATTTCTTCTCTTAAGAATAGAATCTGACAATGCCATCACCCAACCAATCAAAATGAAATTTAGCAGACACATGTGCTGCTTTGGACTATCTTGCTTCTTTTTAGTATCTATTCATATACAACTAACTTCTGGTTTCCTCATCTGCAGCTTCCCATGAATACCTCAGCACTGTATGGCAGCAGGAGAGATTAGCCATTTGGTTATTCTCATATAATGGAAAGACTATTGGCCAGGAGTTAGGAATCCTTGACTCTATCCCCACTTCTACCTCTAATATCCTGTCTTTGGACATATTAGCCTCTCTGAACCTTAATTTTCTTATCTTTAAAAATGTAGGTCTTGCCAAAGAAATCATAAGGAAAAAGACTTGTACAAAACTATTTATAGTTGCACTCTTTGTGGTGGCAAAATACTGTAAAATGAGGATATGCCCTTCAATTGGGGAATGGCTGAACAAATTGTGGCATATGCTGGTGATGGAATACTATTGTGCTCAAAGGAATAACAAACTGGAGGAATTCCATGTGAACTGGAAAGACCTCCAGGAATTGATGCAGAGTGAAAGGAGTAGAACCAGGAGAACCTTATACACAGAGACGAATACACTGTGGTATAATCGAATATAATGGTCTTCTCAGCTAGCAGCAATGCAATGATCCAGGACAATTCTGAGGGAATTATGAGAAAGAAGCTTCCACATCCAGAGAAAGAACTGTGGGAGTAGAAACACAGAAGAAAAACAATTGCTTGATCACATGGGTTGATGGGGATATGATTGGAAATGTAGACTCTAAAGCGATCACCCTAATGCAAATATTAATAATATGGAAATAGGTCTTGATCAATGACACATGTAAAATCCAGTGAAATCATGTGTTGGCTACAGGAGGTGGTAAGGGAAGGGAAGGGCAAGAACATGAATCTTGTAATCTTGGAAAAATATTCTAAATTAATTAATTAAATAAAACTTTCTAAATTCAAAAAAATTATGGGTCTTAGATTAGATGATATATGAAATGCTGAGATATGTAGTATTTTTCCCCCTTGCATGTCCATTATGATTTTAAATTGGTCTTCTCATCCCTACTCCAGAGTGTGAGGACCAGATCAAGTAATATCTTAGATACAGTATGCAAACACTAAGGTATTAAAAAAACATGTCATTATTCTCATTATGATTATTGGGAGTGGGAAGTGCTAGGTTGCCAATTCTATTTTTTAAATTTCCTACTTGAGTGATCCTGGGCAAGTCATTTAACCTCTGCATAGTTTTCTTCTCCATATGGTGAGGGGTTTGGAAATGATTTTCGGCTCAAAATCTACAAATCACTATATGATTCTAAAGCTAGATATTTAAGATCCTTTCCAGATCTAAGATCCATATTTTATTTATGGAGCTGCCTCTTTGACACATTAGTAGTTTGACTGGTAAATTAACCAAAGGGATGGTTTGGGGCTTTTATTAAAGCATGCAGGTGGCCTTAGAGAACAAAAGTGATAAAGAACAAGTGAAAACTCCATGTATGCAAAGATCCCTTATAGTAAATATCAAGTGACAGTTTTAAACTCTGTGAGTTTGTGTACATGCGTGTGTGTGTGCGTGCGTGTGTGTGTGTGTGTTTTAAATAGCCCCTTATAAGAAGCATTATGGGCTGAGAAAAGGGAAAGATCCAAAAGAAAAAGGGGTTGGTTCATTCATTTGTTCTTCCCCACTATCCAGGCAGCTCTGGTCAAAAGCTGTTTTTTGTACTTACCCTTGAACAGCTGGTTGATAAAACTTTTTCACAGCTTTTTACATCTTTGAGACCCAAAACCCCAAAGAGTTCTTTCTGTTTCTGATCATCTGGGGTAAACATACCAGAAGGTGCTGTGACAAAAAAAATTATTCTGACAACCTGACATGAAGCACCAATGAGTGGTATCTCTGGACTAAATATTATAATCTTCTTATCTTTCCAAAAGACTCATACATTTGTATCTGTTAGGCTGCTTTCCCTAATCTTTTTTCCCCCACTCTCCAAGCTATTATAGTAACTTTGAAAATTAAAGTTTAAGGATGAAAATGAGTGTATTTCTTTTAAAAATTGTGAAGAAACATTTTTGCATAAAGAATCTCCGTCTAAATAATGTTGTCCAAACATCCATATTTAAGTAAGTTATTTTGAACTACAATTTTTTTCTCTTTGAGGAGATATTAAACATTGTGATCAAGGTCATAGGCTAACTCACAAAATGCTATTTTGCATATGATATCACTGTAGACAACCTAACAACCATTTGTAACTCAAGGGGAAACCAGTTCCAAGTTTTACCTGGAAAACCAAGTCTATAAGATATATAGCTTGAATGGTACTTAAAGATCATCTAGATAAATGCTTTGTCTTTCTTTAAAAAACGATCACTTTTAATGCCACCATTATTTTCAGGTTTCTTGTTCTACACAATGCACCCTCTTGAGGAAAAGATAATTAAGCAAACCTACCAACTGAACTATGTATTTAACAGTTTTAATTTCTGTATCTGAGATCCCTTTACATCTCCATCAAGTATATGTAATCATTTGTTCTCCAATATCAAGACTGATCTTTGTGACTCATCTTCTTGTATTCGTTGTTTCTTGTACAACAGTGCTATTCTGTTATATTCCTATGTCATGATGTTTTCAGGCATTTTTCAATTAATGGGCATCCACTTGATTTCCAGGTGGTTGTTGTCATTGTTGTTTGTTTTGAGATTTTAAAAAAATTTTTTTGTTACCACACAGAGTTCTTCTATGAACATGATGGTACTTATGGGGCCTTTTATTCTCTATCTGACCTTGGGGAATAGACCCAATAAGAGAATCAAGGGGTTTAAATGGTTTAGTGGGGATTTTTTTCACATAATTCCAAGTTGTTTTCCAGAAAAACACTGCCATTTTATAGATGAAAACAGTCATCTAGAGAGGTTACCTGACTCTGCCAAGGTCACACCAATAGCAAGTAGTGGAAAGAACATTTGTGTAAGACATCCTGGGTTTGGGATGCCTTACTCAAATGTTCTCTCCACTCTTCCACAATATCCCACTTCCCCATTTCCCGTACTTTCTGCACTAGAAACAAGAACTCTGTTCACTCCATCAATAATCAACAATAAAAAATTAAGTGCTTATTATGTAACAGGCACTGTGCTAGGTGCTAGAGATGTGTGGAAAAAAGCCATCCCTAAAGGAGCATTCTCTCTCTCTCTCTCTCTCTCTCTCTCTCTCTCTCTCTCTCTCTCTCTCTCACACACACACACACACACATAAACACACAAACTTCATGTAAAACAAGTACAAAGTAGACTTGATGAAAAATAAAATAGTTACTTGACTGAGATAAAAAAAAGGTTTCATGAAAAAGGTGGTGCTTGAACTGAAATGGAAGGAAAACTGGAAATACAGCAAGTGGATAGAAAGAAAAGCTGTATTTCAGGGATGAGAGGATTTAGGGAGGAAGCCAGTAAAAAGAGATGGAAAACAGAGAAAACAACAACAAATCCAAATTAGATAGGTAGTAGAGTGCATAACTGCATGACATTGGGCAAGTCATTTAACCCTCTTTGCCTCAGTTCCTCATCTGTAAAATGAGTTGGAGAAGAAAATGATATACTATTCCAGTGTCTTTGCCAAAAAAACAAAACAAAACAAAACAAAATTAAATTTTAAAAAAAAACCGACCAAACCAAATGGGGTCATGAAGAGTTGGATACCTCTGAAAAGACTGAACAAGAGTGCATAGAATGGAGTATTGTGTATTAATAGGGTAGAAAAGGCGGGATGGAACCAGCTTTAAATGACAAATGAAAAAGGTTATATAAAAAACTACAGGTAAAAAAAAAAGAGCCTCAGGAATTTACTGATATGATCAGAAGCATATGCTTTAGGAAAATCCTTCTTATCATCTGAGACAATGCAAAGACTATCAAGTAGGAGCTTTAGGTGGAATCAGAACCAAGTGCTTGAAGACCACATCTCAGCTTTATGTGTAGGAACTCTGACTGGGGCAGATTTTGTAGGGGCCACTCAAGTAATTGGTAGAATGGGCTCCAGGGAAGGGGTTGCATCAAAGGAAGGGAATTCCTTGGGGAATCCACTGGAAAGTTGAAGCTTCATTGTGGGAGGACAAAAATGGGCAGGGATGTGTAGGTTCTTTGAGATTAGAAAGTTGTCTTATTCTTTCTCTTTGCATTACGAATCACTTAACACTGTGCTTGGCACATAGTAAGTGTTTAATACATATTTTTTCATTAATTATATAAATATCAACTAGTATTATTAAGAGGGATCAGGTTAGAGTTACAGTAAGCAATTAAACTAAGGTACAATTAAAAGAGTGTTATCATGTTGTAATTATATATAATATACATATATACATACATACAGATAGATAGATAGATGATAGATAGATAGATAGATAGATAGATAGATAGATAGATAGATAGATAGATAGATAGATAGATAGATATAGAGAGAGAGAGATAGAGAGAGAGATAGATAGATATAGAGAGAGAGAGAAAGAGAGAGAGAGAGAGAGAGAGAGAGAGATAGATATAAAATTTTACTAACTCAAGTCAACCTGTTTCCCTGTGGATTTGTATAGTTCTGATGGTATAAGGTCAGAAATGTAGCATGGCAGTAACCTGACTTATAAGATAGTTTTCCTATCAACAATAAATATAAGACATATTTTGCATGTAATGGTTTGCTCTCCTCATAATGTTTTTATTGAAGTAGTAATATCAATCTGGATATCAGTTTATACAGGCTATTTCTCTCTATCCCTTGACACGCATTTCCCAAAATACCCAGAATAAGCCAAATTGGCTTGATCTACCCAGTCATTGACCTTGGGAAATAAGCTAAGTAGCCATTTCCTCTCTTACATGCACAGTGGTAATCGTTCATTTGAACAGTCTTCCGTATTAGGCCCATAGATGCTACATAATTAAAAGTAACCACAACTTGTACATTTTTACTAGAAACATATATTTTAAACAAACTAAATAGATTCAGTCACTGCTAAGAGTAATGACATTACATTACACTTTGACACAATACTGAATTTTTCTCCATAATTGGCAAGTTTGCAGGTATTAGTGATCATGGTTTAATCTATTTTTGCATGGGCAGCTCACTTTATCTCTGAATTTCCTAAAAGTCTTAGCTGCTGTATCTGAAAAATAGAAATAATTATACTATGGAGAATTGATGGAAATAAATCAACAAGAATTGGACTCAGTGAGAAAGCACGAGGGATTATGGTCCTCACCAGTAGAGAAAGTATTCACATTAATAACATTCATGTAACCATGTATCTCTATACACTTTCTATCTCATTGGGGGGTTATGAGAAATTGAATGCAAAACACTTTATAATTAAGAATATTTACATAAATATTAGTGTTAGTATTGTTTTCCAATAGCATGAGGAATTTAGAGGTATGTCTAGAGATTCGCCTTCATTGCCAGTAAGACTTGGGCTCTAGCACTGCCTCGAATACATACTGGCTATGTGATTTGGGACAAGAAACTTCACCTCTCAGAGGTCTAGACTCTAAATTACGGTTTTTTTTCCCTCTGGGATTATAAATTGCAGAGAAAGTGCTCACCTGCATAGGTAGAAAGATAATCCTCATCTGGGAGTTCCCTATGCTAATGAAATCAAAAGTCTATGATAAGTTTTACCAAGCTATCTGAGCCCTTTTACAAGCCAGAGTGTGGTTCCATCATGCAAAAATATGTGTGGTGTGTGGTGTGTGTGTGTATGTATATATGTATCTGTATATGTGGGTGTGAGTTTCATGAATATTTAGTCCCTGACTTTGGTTTAATTAGCTATATTTTAATTCACCAAAGTAATTAGTCACAAACTACTTGAAAAAAACAACAAATAATATAGGGAAAACAGGGGCCACTTTTGTATTCAGTTCAGTTAGGAGATACTACCTGGTACAGTAAAAAGAGCTTTGGCCTTAGAACCAAAGAACCTAGGTTCAGTACCATCCTGTTCCACTAGTCATTAAGTGGATAATAGTCAGTGAACAAGGTATTTAAATTCTCAGAGCCTCAGTTTTCCTGGAGGTAAATGATACTTACACTATCTATTTTACAGGACTGTTGTGAGAAAAGTGCTTTGTAACCCTGGATTGGTTGTTTGGTTGTTGCCCATTTCACTTGAAGAGATCCAAAATGACATCACCAGTGATTTCTTTTGACTAGCACATAAATTGGATGCAAGTAAGGAAGAGTTGCACAAAGTCATCAGTTTCACTCTCTCTTCCAGTCAAAAAAGTCCACCAGCAAGACAAAAGTCAAGACAACTAGTGATAGTTTGGGAAGCAATGGATGATCTTGGTATCTTAGTTATCTGGCCAAGTTCTAAGCACTCCACAGAATCTGCTTCAACCACCTTCATGACCATGGAAACAAGTTGTTCCCATCCATTCCTTCTACCAGGGAAAGTCTTCACAAGACTGGGCTAGACACCCCTCTAACTCATTAACAGATCTGAGGCTTGTCAGCTTGTAGCCCTCAAAGTGCTTATAAATAATATGATTAAATGAAGCCCTGATATTTCTCTCTCCTTCCCCCAAATGGAATATTTTAGTGTTGTTTTTTTATACTTGCCTACCATGAAAGGTAAAATGTTTCTTGTTTTAATCCTTTTGTTCCTTTTCTTTGCAGACTTTGAATTTTTATAGAAAGAAATTTGGTTTGTTTTTCTATCTTTTGGCTCATACCATCAATGCACACACAGTACTTGTTCCCTTCACCTCCCTCCCACCCACTCCTCACTTGTGATTTCAGGAAGCCTGCTGCTGCCTTTTTGTAAATTCAATCAAATCTTATTGAATTATTCCGAACAACTAGGGCAACAATAAGGAGTGAAATGCTTACATCCAGTCTCTCAGAATCAATGTGCTTATTTTTCCACTCAAAATCTGCCTCCCAACACAGGAGGAAGAAGGTTCTGATTTTAAAGAGAGGGATGTATAGAGCAATAAGGGAGGGAGCACAGTTCATTAAAGAAATATAAAGATGTAGGAAAGCAATTAAACCAATAGAAATGAAAATTATACCAACTCGTGTGAGTTTCAGCCTGTCTTCCCTTACCATGGATGGAATGTTGAAGGATCTCATATTCTTCCTTTTATTTAATCAATTAATACCCCATTCGTTTGCTGAACAAAGAAGATAAAAGGAGGAGTAAGAGAAAAACAATATGAGAAAGATTTAGGAAGCTGAATTGGAGACCAGGAGGCATAATTTCAAGTTATAGCTGTGGTAAACCACCATAATATATTGACCTGGAAATCAGGAAACCTGGACTCTCAACCCTGCTAAGTCATTAGTTTGCTGTTTGAATTTGGCCAATTCAGTTAGGTTTTTCTGGGATTTCTATAAAAGAAGAGGGTTGAATTAGGATCATAGATACAAAGCTAGAAGTAATTTCCCCTAAGATATTGCTTTCTACAGATGAGGAAACTGAAGCCTAGAAAGAGAAACTGTTTTTTCTTAAGGTGAGACAACTCAAAAGTATCACAAGTAGAATCTGAATCCAGGACTTATTACACCAAATCCAGTGCTCCTTCTACTGTGCATTTCTCAACCTGATAGATGATCCCTTGAAACCCTTCCAACTCTTAATAATCTGTAACTTTGAGCAGAGCCCATCTTGGGCAAAATTGTGAAGAAGGTGAACGTTGTCCTCATCACCCCTGATTCCCTTTTCAACAACTAGAAGGACATTGTGCTCCCTTACTAGAAACTCCATTCCATGCCCTCTTTCTTTTCTGCCAAAGTCTGCTCCAGGAAAAGCTGCAATAAACTAATTAGTATGATGATATAAATAACTGTTAAAGCTTCATGTCCTCTTTCTTAGAGTATCTATAATTTAACACTGGATAAAATCCATCCAATAGATCAGTGATTCCCAAAGTGAGTGCCACCTCCCCCTGGTGGGTGCTGCAGCCATCCAGGGAGGCAGTGATGGCCACAGGTGCATTTATCTTTCCTATTAATTGTTATTAAAATTAAAAAAATTAATTTATAGGGGGCTAAGTAATATTTTTTTCTGGAAAAGGGGTGGTAGGCCAAAAAAGTTTGGGAACCACTGCAATAGATCCCTCCTAGTCAAAGGAATATGGTTCTTATAGTGAAATTTCTAACAACATCAATCTGAGTAAAGATCCTATTTTGAGGAGGAGCCTTCTCTGAACTGAATAACCAGACCTGAGAACAGATACAACATCTACCTTTGGCTTCACCCCATTCCTAATCTTCCCAGGTCTCATTTTTCTCACTTGTAAAATGATGGAATTGACTGGGTGACTTCAAAGGTCTCTTCTAGTTCTGTGGTTCTTATTGATACAGTTGGGAAATGTGTATATCTGATATCAAAGGAACTTTACCCAAAGTTTTGTGAGTTTTCCAGGCTGTCGATCAATGGAACATTGATAATAAAGAATAATCATCAGTCTTATATTGCCCTTAAATGTCAATAATGCTAAATATCATGACCAACACAATTCTATTATTAAGATTTTTATAATATATTATGTAATTATGTTATATAATTGTAGGTTACCCTAGTCTCAAAGTCTATTGATAAGGGACTCTCTTTATTAGTGGAGATCAATGCTTTGTTCCTTCATGAGGAGTGGGCCAGAGATAGTGAAAGTGGAAGAAAGGAGAATTTTATTTAACCTCTTTATATTTGAGAGTCTCTTCAGTTTTCTCTGAGCTTTCTTTGAGTCTTCAGAGTAGTTGTAGGCTCTTCAGTCACTTTGGGCACTTCTGGCTTCTGGGTTTGAGAAGGAAGATGGAAGAGGCCAAACCCACTTCAGATTGCCAAAGGAAAAGACTTTGGGTGAAAGATGACATGAAAAGATCTGATAGTCTCTATCCTGTCCCTATACCGAGATGACTACATTTAGAATCTTTAGAGAATTTCCCCTTAGGTGAGATCTGTGACTCTGTCTCTGTCTCTCTCAGCTGAGCTGAGCTCAGTTATGTCATTCACTTCACTCTGTATTGTCTGGCATTTATTCTCCTCTGAAAAATTTCTTTGATTTCTGCTCAGCTATAAAATTGGATAAATGGGTATCTTTGGTATTCACTATATGTTTTCCTTTGTGAAAGTGGTATCTGATGGGAAAAGGGTCAAATTTTGAATATAGAGCTTGGGGTCTTGCTTCCTCCATTAATGACATAGTGATTACAAATTAGTTTAAACTGAAAATCATATTCTCTAGACTAGACTCGCAGTATTTAAGGGAAGAGATGGAGAGGATTCTAGTCTGGTAGAATTATATCTGCTTTCTAAATTATACCTGTTCTCTTTGAGGAGAGCAGAATGGCTAGCCTCTGGCTCCAACTTCCTGCTTCCCTTTCTGGCAGGAATTTAAGTCTACAATAGAGAAGTAAAGGGGAAGAAGAGAATAGAGATGACTATTTTGTCTCCCTTTGAGACACTGAATATATGAAGGAGGTCCATGCTGAAAGTTACACAATTTTGACGACATTGAGGGAATAATTCTCAAGTTATCTGAAGGAAAGAAAAGAAACAAAGGTTTAGAGGGGAAATCTCAGATTTTACTGGGGCTGGCAGGTTGTATAATTTATAGAGCACTAAGCCTGGAGTCAGAAAGATCTGAATTAAAATGCAACCTTAGATGCTTACTAGCTGTGTGACCATGGGCAAGTAATTTAATCTATCTCAGTTTGTTCAACTGTAAATGGGATAATAGCAGTACTTACTTTCCAGTTATGTTGTGAGGATCAAATGAGTTAATATTTGTAAAGTGCTTACCACATGCTTTGCACATAATAGGGGCTTAGTAAATTCTTCTTTCCTATTAATATCACCATAGGTTGTAGCTTTGTTTTTACCAACATACATTTGACTGAAACATATTAAGAACCAAGAAATCTTCTGTGTTTATTTTTGTTAAGAAAAAAAAAAAAGAAACCATTAATTAGGCAGAGCAAAATACCTCCTAAAAGACTCTTCCAACAAGACCTTTCCTATGTACCGGTTAAAATTACACAAGGTATTTTGAAAGAGATGAGCAAGTGAAGATAGCCCTCTGCATGTTGGGTGGACCTCTTACAGTGAGCTAAAGGGAGGCCATAAACAAGAGTCACACAGGATAGACAGACACTCTATCACTGGAAGAAATACACATGTCAGCAAGATCACAAATCTGTGTGAGCATAAGTATTCATATTTATCTAGTACCTTGCAAAATGCTTTGTTTCTGATAACCTGATGGAGTAGGTACCATCAATATTATTATGTGCATTTTAGAGGCCAGGAAATTGATGCTGGGAGAGTTCAAGGGGCTAGTTCAGGACTCCTCCAAAGATCTTCAGACTTTTAAAATTTCTGTTCTTTTCAAAATGCCACAGAAAACTGTTGAATAGAAAATAATAATGCAAACCTTGTTCTGTTCTGTACCAGTAAGTTTTCAAGGAATTCTAGCAGTTTTATGAAATATAATTTATGTATAAAATTTTAAGTGACTAGATTAACTGTTTAACTTACTGAGTTTTTCTTAGCACGGATATTTAGCTAAACTTAATTTTTAAATTTAATTTTTAATCATAAAAGTGTTGGGCATTTCCTTCCTTCCTCTAATTTATCAACTACTTTATAATCTGATATTTATTTCTGTCTTAAAGATTCACTGATTTCCAGCTGAAAAGAAACATTGAAATAAGCTACTTTTTCCTTTTCAGTTCATCCAAACGAATACCAAAATAGGTCTCACTTCTAGTTTTATTAGTAAAGTATTTAACTTTTGTTCTTGGTTATGTCTACCTTGAATGATTTTGGTGAAAAGAGAAGGGAATATAAAAGCAATTGAATTATTACTAATGGCCTGCTAACATATTATACAATGGTGCTCTCAGGTACATTTGACTCCTAGGCAGGAATCAGAAAGGAAAGATATTCTGGGATTAGTTCCAAAAATGATGACAGGAAGAATAAGGAGTGAAGTAGAGAGAGTAAATTGCTATAAAAGTCCTCCTAAGTTTCATGAATGCTGGATTTCATACTTTTGTTAGAACCAGTAAGTACTGACAGATTCTTAAATTTCAACACTCTGATACTTATATTTTATATCCTCATAACCTTTCTCTTCTCCAAAAAAGGCCATCATCTAATAAGAGCTGACACTGGCCATTCAGTATTTTGGTGTGACAGCTTTAAGCAAGCATGTGTTATGATTGTTAAGACAACTCATTTTGTTTCATTATAAGTTGTATAGAACTTCAAAGTTGTTTAAAAGTTCAAAGATATCTTATCAGAAAGCAAATTGATGCTCCTCTTTTACTATCTTAATTATACATTGAATTAGGTCATACTCAATAAACAACAACACATGAGTCAGTTTCTTATCTTTAAAAAATCTATTTGAGAATGATTTACATCTGTGTCAAGAAAATCCTTAATGAAATTATTAGGAGGAAAGAGACTTTCATAAACAATTTTCTTTAGCAGACCACATCTGAACAGTTAAATACATTATGATCTCCACCAGGGAAAAGAATACCCACATAAATGAGACCACATTGAAATAATAAAATATTTATTATATTAGAAATGTAACATTTCAGCAAATATTAATCCAGGTTGTAAAATCCAGAGCTCCCTCAGTGTAATTAATCATTAAGAATATTTTCCCCTCAATGTAAGAATCTTCTTTAAAAAAAAACAACTCTTACCTTCTTCTATCTTAAGATTGATATTGTATACTGGGTCCAAGGATGAAGAGCAATAAAGGCTAGGCAAAAAGGGTTAAGTGACTTTCCAAGGGTCAAACAGTTTGGAAGTGTTTGAGGTCAGATAAGAACTCAGCACCTCCCAGCTCTTGGACTAATTTCAATCCACTGAGTTGTCCCATAAGAAGCTAATTTTTATTATCACTGAATTCATTTGCCTATGCTTAACTTAGCATTTTAGTATCCACCATGGTCATACTACCCTGAAGAAATTGGAAAATGTTGTTTCTCTCTGTTCCCTACTCCCAGTCTTTTCTTTTTTTTTTGTGAGCATACTTAAAGATTTCAAACAAACATAGTTGCTACTTCATTCAGGCTTGCCCTGGAGTAAAAGCTCTATTGACTTCTCTGGAACCTAGTAGGTAAGCTAGGAATAGAAGGGGTTTAGAATTGAGTTAACATATTGACATTAGTTCTATCATTTGAAAAATACAATTACCCATCAACCTAAAATCAGTCAGAGAGCATGAAGAATAACATCAATAAAATGTGGATTCTAGCTTGGATTTTTTCTCTAACTCTTCAAATAACTTGAGTTAAATTATCATGGCATGATCATTGTACCCTTCTTAAAATGGGAATAATCATAAAGTTATAGACAGTCAAAGGAAGGAAGTACCTTAGAAGTTATCTATTCTAACCCATGCCCGAGCAGCACTCCATTCTATGACACCTCTGCCAAATAAAGCATCTGTAAAGTGCTTACTTTTTGTAAAGCACTGTGCTAAGCACTGGGGCTACAAATGGAAAATCAAGACAATTCCTGATCTCAAGGAGGTCACATTTTAATGAAGGATACAAAACATATGGAAGATTTTAGCTGCAAGTCAGAGAAAAAGATCCCGTGATCCTTAGGATACGGTAACAAAGCAGATGGTAATGCCTCTTCTTTAATGCCACTTCTGGTGACAAAATCTTATCTGATGATAGACCATTTGACAGTGTCAAAGACTTTGGTGATAAAAACTTTCTTTTCTGAATCTTCAGTATAATCTTTGTGATTGTAACACTTACAGGAGCAGTTTCTAGGCTTCTTCTCCACAGGAGTAGCTTCCCAGAATGATGCTCGTGGGTAGTAGTCTGGACATTTTGTATTTGCAAAGGCTCTTGGGTTCAAGGTCCTGGGCTGTCTTTATCAAAGTCTGAAGGAAAATGGTTAAGGTGGTGGTGATTTGATTATCTGGCATGAAAAAGAAACTTTTCTTGCAAGGAAGTTCATCCTTATATTGAGCCAAAATTTCTCTCTCTGTAACTTCTATTTGATCCTTACCCTTTTCTCCTCTGAGGTTAGGTCTGATCCTTTTTCCATATGAGAGACTTGAATATAAAAAAGAAAAGTATCATGTTCCCATTAAGTCTTTTATTCTTATGGCTAAACATTCCCAATTCATTCCACTAATTCTCATGCTGTAGCTTCGGTTTCTTTCACCACCATCTTCTACACATCAACTTCTCATTTAGCTTGAACTCTTCAATCATTAAATCAAGAAACATTTAATAAGTGTCTACTATGTGTCAAATACTGAGCGGTATGCTGAAGGTAGAAATTAAACTGTCCCTAACCTCTCAAGAAGCTCACATTATATTGGGGGAAATATCATATACACATATAAGCAAAGACAAAATATCTATGGGATAAATGCAAAGTAGTTTTGGAAGGTAGGTGATACAGGGAATAGAGGGCTGGACCTGCAATTGGGAGGTCCTGAATTCCAATCTAATTTAAGACACTAATCACCTAGATAGCTCTGGTAAAGTCACCTAATGTATGTTTGCTTCAGTTTCTTTATCTATAAAATGGGGGAAATAATAGTACCTACTTCCCAAGGTGGTTGTGGGAATAAAATAAATTAATACTTGTAAAGCACTTGGTAAAACATAACTTGTTATATACATTTTTGTTGTTATCTTTGATTTCAGTTTCGCCCTCCTCTTTGTGTCTCAATTTGGGGTTTTCTTGGTAAAGATACTGAAGTGGTTTTCTTTTCTAGCTCACTTTACAGATAAAGAAACTGAGGCAAACAGGGATAAGTGACTTGCCCAGGGTCACACAACTAATAAGGATCTGAGACTGAATTTAAACTCAGGTCTTGATACACTGCATCATCTAGCAATATAAATACTAGCTATTAGTATTGTCATTGTTGCTGAATTTATTGCTATATTAGTAGGAAGTATAGAGGGGCAAATACTAATAGTGGGATCAGGAAAAACCTCTGTCAGGAAGTGACTCTTGACCTGAGCTTTAAAGACTACTAAGACTTCTCAGAGACAAAGGTGATAAGGGATTGGTTTTCGGCTATAATCTTTCGGTTTTCGGCTATAATCTTCTGGTTTTCGGCCATAATCTTCTGGTATTCCTTTTCAATCTGGTCATTTCTGGTGTTCAATTTGCTTATCAGTTCATTTGGTTTCTGAGCCTCACTTTCCAATTGCAGGATTCTACCTTTTAAATTGTTATTTTCTTGCCAGATCTCTTCCATTTTCCTCAAAATCTCAGTTTTGAACTCTTCCATAGCTTGTGAGGAGTTTTCCTTATTTGAAAAGGGTCCGGATGCTTGTTTGTTCTCCTCCTCTGTGTGCTTGGTTGTCTGGATTTTCTCTGTGTAAAAGTTGTCAAGTGTTAAAGGCTTCTTTTTCTTGTTGTTAATCTTTCTCTTCTGAACTTCCTGAGACTAGGTAGCCATCGTTAGCCCAGCAGCTTCTCAGGTTTATCCTCGCATTCAGGGTCTGTCCGCGGTCTTTTGGCTCCTGAGGTCTGAGTTCTGGTTTTTTCTAAGGTCAAGCCCCCTGGTGGACCCCCTTGCTTGATTGTCTGCCAGAGATTTCTTTACAAGTCTCAGGGCGCTGCTTCCACAGTCGTATACCCGTCTACGCTGGTTCCCCACTCAGGGTTTCAGAGCTTTAGCTCGTGGCTGTGTCTGCCTCCACCCATGCCTCTGCCCGTGCCTGCGTTCTGAGCCCGCGCTCAGAGTTTGTGTGCCTTCTTTAGCTTTTTGGGGTCCTAAATCTTGCTGCTCTCAGGAACAGGCCCTGGAGCTGCCAATGACTCGATGGGTGCCCCAAACTTGCTCTATTTCTTTTTAGCTGGCTTCTGCGCTATAGTTGTTGTGTGTGGAGAGGGTGGGGGTGGGGTGGTTGCTCAGCCCGCGATTTAGTGAGAGCTATTTCACCCCTTTATAGCATGGAAATGCCCGATTCCACGTACCTTCCACGCTGTGCCCTGTTGTGGGGTTCCTCCATTCGTCTGGACTTGTTTTTATGTCCCCTTGAGGAGTTTTGTGTGTTTTGGTCAGGAGAGGTTAAGAGCTGCTTCTTACTCTGCCGCCATCTTAACCTGGAACCCCGACAAAGGTGATAAGGGAGTGCATTCTAGGCGAGGGAAATGGAATATCTTGTATGAGGAATAATAAGAAGGCTAGTCTGGTTGGAATGTGAATGAAGATGAATAATGAGTAATAAGATTAGAAAGGAAGATTAGAGTCAGCTTGTGAAGGGCCTTAAATGCCAGAGGAATTTTTATTTTATATCCTAGAAGCAATAGTAGGCAATTATTAGAGCTTTTTGATTAGAGGGTGAGGTGATAAGACCTGTGTTTTATGAATATCACTGGCATGGCAGCTGGGTGAAGGATGAACTGAAAGGGAGAAAGACATAAGGTTAGAAAAGATCAATTTGAAGTTTATTGCAATAATCCAAACAAAAGGTGATGAGCTTTTACCTTTTTGTGGATAAGGGCCAATACATAGGCAAAGGCTCAATACTGCTCAGGAAAGACACTTGGTTGCTAGTGATGATATCTCTAAGAGGGCTTTAACTCTCACTTCCAAGAAACTGTGTCAGAATTAATCAGTTCAGGTCAGGAACAGAGGAATCTGTGAAGGAGTGTTTGAGTACCATGACTGATTAGACAAATCTTTAGTAAGATAAGAAGTTTGTCAAAAATAAATTGTGCTTAGTTGATGTTGTTCTGCCTGGAAGTTATTGCTGAGATATTTGGAATACTTAACAAAAAAAACTATTCCTATTCAATAAAAGCATATGGAGAACATATGAAGTTAAAGGAAAAGAAAGTCCACCTCCTGTTGAGGGCCAAAACATGATTAAAAAAAGTTCATCTTTAACTCTAAGAACCCAGTATTCTCAACAGGCAGAAAAACCTGTTTTGTTGGCACATTGCCTTGCTAGGTACTTTTTGAGATCTAAAATTGATTGGGTTAAGGAGAAATTTCCCTTTTATCCTAAGAATGTATTGACAGAATTATTTTATGTTTTTTTTTCTTTCTCTTTTTCCACTGCACAAACTTGGATATTTGTAGAATCATAGAACCTAAATTAGAAGAGATTTCCAAGGTCATCTAACAGACCACAAACACAATGAAGCAAGAATCCCCCTTGATGGCACTCCCCAACAAATAATCATAAAGCCTTTACTTGAAAGCAGCCAGTATTGGGAACTCACTAGCTTATAAGAAAGTCCTTTCTACTTTAAAGAAATCTAATTTTAAAGTTTTCATTACATTGAACTAAAATCTACCCCTCTATATCTCCTACTCATTATTTCTAGTTTTGTTCCTCTTGTCAACGTGGAATCTAAAAGCCCCCAAACTTGTAGCCTAGAAAGATTTGATAAACCCCAGTTTACTTAGCTCGAAGGTGAAAGCCTGGTGTCTGACCTTGTCGCATGGAGTGATGGTTCTTCCCTGAGGGAAAGTCCAACTTCACTTGTCTCAGTCTAACAATAGACCTTATTTTGAGCTTGAGTGGAGATGATCATTCCCATCAGGGCCAAGTCCAAACTGACTGACTCTTTAGCGCAGTAGGCAGCATGGCAGTCTTCTAAGCTGAAGGTCCCGAGTTCGATCCTCGGAAGGAGGGTGTGATATACTGGGAGAGGCTTCTGGAGACAACAAGGGTCACTTGGCTTGGACTTGGCCCTTATGGGAATGATCATCCCCACTCAAGCTCAAAATAACGTTTTTTGTTAATCTGAGACAAGTGAAGTTGGACTTTCCCTCAGGGAAGAACCATCATGCTACAATGTCAAACTCCAGGCTTTCACCTTCCAGCTAAGTAAACTGGGGTTCATCAAATCTTTCTAGGCTACGAGTTTGGGGGCTTCTAGATTCCAAGTCAACACTCTGGACATAATAAGAATATAATGTCATCTTAGATACTTGAAAAAAAACTATCACGTCCTTCCCAAGTTTTCTCTTTTCTATGCTACATATGTCTAGCTCTTACAACCAATTATAGTAAAAACCATTTCCTCCTTAATTCAGTTGCCTTTTTAGAGATTTCCTAGATTCCTTGAGCAGCCAGCTCAACTTCATATATAAATGGACACAGACTTTCTTATCACATTTACAGATGATAAAAATCTACAAATAACTAAGATGAAGAATGACACAGTATAAAAAGACTTTCAGAGGTCTAGAACAATGGGTCATATCTAATGTGATTAAAGTTAATAGGGATACATTTAAAGACCTAACCTGGATTTTAAAAAAGAAAAAAATTTCAAGAGGATAATATACTTTAGTCATGACTAGACAGCAGATTAAAAGATCACAGAATACAAGTTTGACATGTGTCAGTGATGCAATATGACAACCAAAAAACTGCTACAATGTTCAACTTTTATAGGAGTAGCATTCCTAGAAAAGAGAATGAAAGTCAAAATCATGAATTCTGACAGACTGAATTGTGGGCAATAGTGGGGTAGGCAGCAATACTACCACTGAGGCTGTATCCCAAAGGGATCAGAGATAGGGGGATAAGGGGGGAAAGATCTACTTGTACAAAAGTATTTTAGTTTCTTCTTTAATGTATCATTTAGACTGCAGTGGTTCCCAAACTTTTTTGGCCTACCACCCCCTTTCCAGAAAAAATATTACTTAGCCCCCTGGAAATTATTATTTTTATTTTAATAGCAATTAATAGGAAAGATAAATGCATCTGTGGCCATCACCATTCCCCTGGATCGCTGCAGCACCCCCCAGGGGGTGGTAGTGCCCACTTTGGGAATCACTGTTTTAGAGCTTCTCTTGGGATATGGTATGAAGTGTTAGTCAATGCTAGTTTCTGCCAGACTTCCCCCCACCCCAATTTTCCCAGAAATTTTTGAGTTTACTGGCTAGTAGGCTACTAGCTTCATTTATGCATATGACATATATTCATATGACATACTAAAGCACAATATATAATCAATTCCACTGATTGACCTCTCTATTTTTATACTGATACAATTTTTTTCATTTGGATGATTACTACTTTATAGTACAGTTTGAGATGACACTAGTAAATCCCCTTTCATACCACTTTTCATACTAGTAGCATACCACTTTTATTCATTATTTCCCTTGAGATTCTTGACCTTTTGTTCTTCTAAATGAATTTCATTATTTTCTCTAGTTCTATATAGTAATGCCATAGTTTGATTTGTATGGCACTGAAGAAATAAATTAATTAGGCAGCATTGTCATTTTCATTCTCCTACCTAAGCCTTCTTGTTGAATAACTAATATTTTAAAATTTATTTTTACTTATCTTTATTACCATAAATGTTGCTTCTTACTTGAATTCATATACAACCTTTACATGTCTTTGAAGGTATTGCCCTAAATATTTCATATATTTTATACTTATCTTAAATTAAGTTTCTCTTTAAGTCTCTTCTTTTAGGCTTTGTTGGTAACAATCAGAAATGCTGATGATGTATGTAGATTCTATATCCTGCAACTGTTGTTGAAGTTATTGTTTACATTGTGTCATTTGCAAAAGACAATTTTTCTTCCTCTTTGTCTATGCTTATTCCATCATTTTTTACTCTTCTTCATTATAGCTAATATTTTTGGTGCTTTGACAAATAGTAGTAGTTATAATGTACATCCTTTCTTTAGCCCAGATCTCACAGAAAAGTACTAGCATTTTTCCCTATTGCATATACTGGTTCTTGGTTTTAGACCGCTTTGGCCACAATCTGAATTTTTGGGTATGTTGTCTAATTATTATCATCATCTTTAAGGAAATCATTTTTCCATGATTTCTTTTTTGACCCATTAATTCCTTAGAATTAAGTTATTTATTTTATAGTGAACTTTTTTTTTTTAATTTTAAACCCTTAACTTTTTTGTGTATTGACTTATAGGTGGAAGATTGGTAAGTGTAGGCAATGGGGGTCAAGTGACTTGCCCAGGGTCACACAGCTGGGAAGTGTCTGAGGCCAGATTTGAACCTAGGACCTCTTGTCTCTAGGCCTGGCTCTCAATCCACTGAGCTACCCAGCTGCCCCCTTATAGTGAACTTTTAATAATTTCCTCAGTAGTTACATAGTGAATATAATTTTTCCTAAATTGTAATCAAAGGTGTGTTTCATATTGCTGTTTTGCTGCATTTGTTTGCGAGGTTTTGATGCCTTAATACATAGTTTTTGTAATAGTGCCATATACATCATAGCACAGCTGCCATGCATGTCCTTTCTATTCCATTTCATAATTACCAGTGAGTTATCATATCTAAACTTCCTAAAATCATATGCTTGTCCTTAACTTCTTTCTTGTTTCTGTTTTGGGAATACCTTGTGGTATTCCACACTTCTAGTTTTACTATTTCTCCCTATACCTCATTTAACTTTTCTTCAAATGTTTAGATGTTCTGTCATTCGGTGTATACACACACACACACACACACACACACACACACACACACACACACACATATATATGTATATATATGTATATATATAATATTAAATTAATTCATTTCCTGTGGTAATTTTCAGCAAAATGTAATTTCCCTGTTTATCTCTTGTCTATTTTTTCTGTTGTCTTGGCTGAGATCATGATTACTATATATGGCTCAAAGTCTGGGAGAAAAAAACCCTAACAATTGGAGCTGTCAAAATAGTCTTCTAGCTAGGCTTGTATGGAAATTTGGAAGGATTGTCATAGAGGGGATTCATTTTTGGATCATATTAGATGATAATTGCTATGATTAGATGATTTATTTAAGTCCTTTTATCCTTTCTAGAGCTTGCACTTTATGATTGGATGGCAATAACTTGAAGTTGTATCAGGATCACGAAAAAAATTAGAATGGGTAAGATGGGAGAATGTTTATTTTATTTTTTATTTTTTTAAACCCTTAACTTCTGTGTATTGGCTCCTATGTGGTAAGGGTGGGCAATGGGGGTCAAGTGACTTGCCCAGGGTCACACAGCTGGGAAGTGTCTGAGGCCAGATTTGAACCTAGGACCTCCCGTCTCTAGGCCTGACTCTCAATCCACTGAGCTACCCAGCTGCCCCCCAAGAATGTTTATTATCAAAGGGAAAGAAGTCAATAGAGAGAGGGAAATAAAGATGAGGGAGGGAATAATAATCAATGGATCAAGTTCTTAGAGGAGGTAGGTTAGAGATTTCCATCTAATTCTATAGACTGAAAGGAGGGAGTAAAGGATATGATGTTATAAAAGTATTTGGAAGAAGGCAGGTAAGGGAGTTCATATCTGATAGTTTCAATCTCCTCAGGAAAGGAGAAGATGAGAACATCTGGTAAGGAGGGGCAGAGATGGAATTAGACAGGGAGGAAATTTTGGAAACAATCACTATAGTAAATTGGTAGTAGATTCTTTGGTGACTTCTTTCAGCATCATTTGGATGAGTGGACTAGCTAATGAGGTTTAACAATTTCTTTAGTATTCAGTGTCTCATATTGATTTCCATTTTAGAGAAAAATAGAAAAGAATCAAAAAGAATGCAGCAGGTTGTCTAGTCCTTCTGTTGTGATATGAGGAATCCTTTCTACTTTCAACTCAGAAATCATACAAAACTACCAATTAATCATAAAACCTGCTCTTTAATCATGGAATAGGAGTAGAGTTTTGGTCACTACACAGAGTCAAATGTCAAATACCATACAAACCAAAGGCCCTGGGCCTCTGGGAACCACATCCCTGGGAAAAGGTACCCCTGCCAAATGCCAGCTCTGATGCCAACTCCATCCTTGGGAGAAGACACCATACTAGATGCAAACTCTGAAGAGTAAAGGAATCTGGGAGTTCTTATATCTTCTTGGTAATTAGGCACAGGAAACCTATACAGACTGATCACAAACAGGTTTGTAAACCTCTTTGCAGTCAGCAACTAGTGCATTAAGGAGCATCAGCTATAACAAATCAAAGGCAAAGGTCAAACTAAGAAACTGGGCTTCATGAGAGGAAAATTTTCATCCAACAGAGAAGCCTTCAAAACAAAAAGGTGCTTAACATTCAAACCAAAATACGGGTACTTGGCACTGGGGTTTCTGAAAGGTAAGGGTAAACTGAGTCGTCCAAATTTCCATGTTGACCCTACATTATCCCCAAGAAGTGCTTATCCCATCTTTATATGAAGGACATAAGGAGGGAGAATCCCTAAATGCCAATGTAGCTCATTTCATTTTTGTACATAGTTCTAATGATTAGGAAGATACTGCCCACTTGATTTAGGTAAATTTCCCTGAAAGGAGTATAGTAGATAGAAAGTCAAATAAATGGATGAGAGGCCCTTAAATCGGGAAGACCTGGATTCAAGCCATTTCTCTGATACATATTGACTGTATAGCCCAAGAAAAGTTATTTAATTTTCAGATCTATTAGCAACTAAGATTATAATTTGCAGAGAATTTGCCAACCTCATGTGAAATTTCCCTATGCCAATGAAATCATAGGTCCAATCTCTATACTTACTGAACAACATTTTAAGTCAGATTTACAACTGTTTAAGCAACACTTCAGTGTTACTATCTATCAAAATAATTTAATTGATATGGCCTCTTATCCTTGAGAAGTAAGAACTCCTGGTGTGCTAACAACTGGAATGTTAACAGCTAATTCTTTTCCACTGGGCTTCTTGAGTCATCAAAGCTGACTACACGGCTAGGAGAGAGACTGCAAAGCAACTGAGTGAATATTTTTTTCATTTATTCATTTATTTAGTAATCATCTATTAAGAGTCTGTCTCATGAAAAGCATTGTGCTATGTGAGTACATTATTTAAGAGTAGGCAGGTATGCCTAGGAGACATTATAACATTATGTACATGAATACCAGGCACCATTTCTCTTCAACCTGTGAAGTGTTTTGTTATGGTTAGCTACTGTTAACATAATGCAAAGCAAATTTCTTGAAACTAATGATGACCGTGTAAATGATATTAGTGCTACTGGTTTTTAAATACATTTCAAAGGAATTTGTGAAATGTAAGAAAGTAAGGGAATGAACAAGGAGCATCAATAGAAATACAAAGCATGATAGTTGTAATGTAAACACTTAAATTCCAACAATGGCTTACTTTTAATGTTCTATTACTGTAGAGATCAATGGGACATGAGAGTTCTTTGATGAGTGGAATCTCATTAGTAGAGTTATAACTACTGCAAATAGTCTACCAAACTTCCTAAGAAGCTTTAGGGTTTTTGTGAGGAAATAGCTTTGTAATCTTTAATACACTAAATAAATTTGCAATATGTGATACATGATGTGTGATATAGTAGAAAGAATGCTGGATCTGGAACCACAAGGATTTATTAATTTGGCATGGGGTTGAGGGGAACCTGCTACCTTTGAGATTTTGGTCAAATCACTTCACTAATATGACATCAGTTTCATTACTTCTAAAGAGGTTAAACTTGATGATTTCTATTGGCTCAGATAAAAAAAAATCTATGATCCTCTAATCTTTATATGAGTGATTACTATTGTAGTGGACATTTCCTGAGAAGATTTCTATTGAACAGAGCTATATGCATCTAAAATGAATCAGGACAGCTTCTCTCCACTCAGTCCCATCAACCAAAACAGAGTCAAAAATCATATAACCATTTGAAAGATGTTAACAAACAAATGACTGACTATATGATTTACCAGTATTAAGTGAGGCATAAAACAAAGGTATGCATTCTCATCAACATTGTTTACAATTATCATGTAGCAGTGAAAATTACAGTGTACAAACCAAATGGATAAGAGATTCCCTAAAATGATGAAACACTCCAAATGTTCTTCTTTGTGGAAACCATTGTGCTGATTGGCATCAAGATCCCGAATACAACAAAGTCTCCTAAATGTGATCCACAACAACTTCAATTTAGCAATCCACAAAGGAAAAATCAAAAGGATAAAGAATGATTATTGTCCAAATTGTCCAGATTATATATATGTGTTGGATAGACTATTAGTAGAGCTAGTCCATCAAATACATATATTTTGAACAGATAGTGTGAATATATATAATAATAGATAATAAACTACACCCACAATTTAAAAGACTTAAAAGTAAGCTGGATTGCCACTGAGAATTTATTCAATTGCTTCTAATGACTCTTGGAACAAGGAACTAACTTTTAGATACTAATATTTTTCCAGTGATACTGTATGTTTGAAAGTCATGAGGTACTACAGTTTTCAAAGAATTAAACTGAAGTTCATTCAGAAAACTATTAAGGGATTCAAGGTGAGTGTGGATAGGATACAATACATTAATAATGGAGAATTACATTGAAGAAGGGTATAATCAGAGATGTATAAACTAAAGAAAATAGGTTGATCAAGATCCCGAATACAACAAAGTCTCCTAAATGTGATCCACAACAACAACTTCAATTTAGCAATCCACAAAGGAAAAATCAAAAGGATTGGGATTGGGGAATATATGATTCATGCAGGCTTTCCATCATTATCCTCACAATGTCAGGAAAAGTAGAAGGCCTAAAACATATACAGTAGACCTTTGTGTATGGGTTTTATGGAGAATGTGAACCAGAATTGTACATAATTAAAAGGCCTCTATGGGTTGCAATTTTTACTAAAGGAAGGTTACCTAAATCAATGCCTGGCACAGAATGCTTAATAAATGTTTTTTGATTAATTTATAACATCACAGATCCATTTAAGCATCAAATTTTTATTATTAATGAGCATCTAGACATTTTGGGGCTTTAGAAAATACTTGATTGATTTTCAAGTATTTTGGGGACAATAAAATCCTATTTTTTTTCTTGGCCAGCACTACTGTCCTTAGTTTTTAGCAGCATGTGTTTTGAGGTATTATGGTATAGTGGATAAGCCACTGGGCTTGAAATTAGCACAACTTAGATCCAGATCCTACTCAGATGTTTATTAGCTATACGACCCTTCAAAAGTTATTTAACTTCTTTGGGTTCCAGTAAAATAAGAGGTTTGGAAACAAGACTTCTAAAGTTCCAATAATCTCTAAATTTATAATCCTATGATCTTATAAGGGAAATGAAGTTCATGGGTTTATTGTTTGGCCAGGTATAAATGAACATGAGTCCCAGAAGATACAAATTTATTAAAATTCAGGAATGTGTAGTGGGTTTTTAACTTGTCAAAGACATTTTCCTAACCTTGACTTATATGGTACACTTTCTGTAATTTTCCATTTTAAGACGTTAATCTGATTGCAAAGCTCATCAAGCTTACCTAACTATAATTAAGGTTGTTGGAATTTTATTCAATTTTCTCACTTACTCAACCAAAATAGATGATGAATGCAGGTTTTAAAAACACTAAAGCAACTGGGATGCAGAAAAACAGCATTGAATAAAAGCTTCCCAATTTTCTTTTAGATTTCAAAATTAACAGGTCACTTTTTGACAATCAATAGCCACTGCTACTCTTACAGCATTTCATTTATATCATCTTTGCAATACAATTTTTAAAATACCACTGTTTAGAAAGGAAATCTTTGTGTCATTACAGATTATTTCTTTCTTTCAGAATTAGGAATTTAAAGAACTAAATGACTCATAGATAGAGTAAGGACATTTTACCTCTTTAAAAGAGGATAGGGGCAGCTAGATGGCTAAGTGACTTGAGAGCCAGGTCCAGAGATGGGAGGTCCTGGGTTCAAATCTGACCTCTGACCTCAGACACTTCCTAGCTGTATGACCCTGGGCAAGTCACTTAACTCCTATTACCTATCCCTTATCACTCTTCTGCCTCAGAACCAATACAGAGTGTTGATTCTAAGTTCGAAGGTAAGGTTTTTTTTTTTAAAGTACATATTGTATTAGTAAGTAAATATTGTTTCCATTTCATTTCATACAGTACATCTTCACTACTCCCTAAATCTTCTCTCTAACCCTACACTACACAAGGTATGGAACAAAGACAAACATGAGACAATTCTAATGATGAGGAATAGATTTCCACAAAGAAGAAAAGTAAGGTTCACTTACATCTCTCAAGCTGTGTTATACTGCTTCCAACAAGATAATCATTTTATGTCATATCTTCACCATTTAAAGGCAGCTGAACTTTTAGAACCAAGCATGATATTGCAAAACAAACTATTAAAGCCAAGTGGGATTTAAATTCATTATACCTAGAGTTTCAAATTAAATGCAGACATAAGGCAGAGGGAAAATAGATTCATTTATAGGAATGCTCATTAGAAATCAAATGCAGAGTAAAAACTAATTTACATACCCAAACAGTTTCAGTGCAAGACTATAAATACAAATCTAGGTGAAAATGTACATCGGTATAAATTTTAACACTTAGAACACTCAATTCTGAATACTTTCTCAGACAGAACACACTTATATGGTCTTTCCCTCTTTTACAGTTGTCTTTTTAAAACAATCTAAGGCTAGAAAAACTGTAAGCAAAATTTTCTGAAACAGGGCAAATTTGTTTTGTTTTGTTTTAGTCTAAAGGGCAAGATAGAGAGGAGAAACTTATAGGAAAGTGGGAGGGCACACATGAGACACCTATAATATGAACCCTTCCTTTCTATGATAAATCATTATTGTCAGTATCATTACCTTCTGTAAATTCTTGAACAGATACAATTCTGGTTACATATTTAGAAGTAAATTTCTCATTTATCAGATATTTAAATATGCCTAGTGATGTATGTGATTACAAAAAGATACAGAAATTTTCCTATAAAAATGGTGGAATGAGAGATTTTAAAAGAGAAAAATCCCTCCCTTATCTCTTATATTTAAAAAATAGAAATACTAGAGAAGAAAAACAATTAAAAGCATAGAAGATAACACAAATCTACTCAAAAAAAGAAAATGGGAAAAATACAGTTTGATACTTTAAAAATATTTTTGGAAAAAGGAAAATAGCTCAAGTATGAAAAGTAATACAGATGGTAAAGGAAACAATGAAAAATACCAAATGGATAATTATATGTTTAAGGAATTTAAGCAAAATTTAAACTAAAAAGAGCACTAGCAAAAATCACAAAAACAAATAAAAAAACTGGAGGAAAATTTTGAATTACAAGAAAATCTAAACTAAAATGAAAAGATCCTAAAATGATTGGAAGGAAATAATTGGGAGAAAAAAAATAATTGGGGAAATAATTGGAAAATGAAATTTTAAAACTGAAGAAAAAACAATAGAAGTAACTTGTAATATAACAGAAAATGAAATGGCAGAAAATGTATATAAAGTGGAAAATCAAGTCCTGAATGTAGCTTAACTTTTAAAAGAATTGGAAAATATGAAGCTCAAATGACAGACCTAAAAGACAAGTAATGATACTATAACCTCAAAATTAGTAATATTTCTAAAATTTTGGAACAACAAAATAATATAAGCACTGAACCATAGAGCACTGTTCAGCACAACTTCCAAAATTATTAAAAACAAAGTAATAATATGTAAACAAAAGGAATCAATAGGCCTCTAGAAGGACTACCTCGAAAATTCATTTTTTAATACCTGTAGTTGTTAAACTATTAAAATATACCAAATAGAAACATTCCTGCAAACTGAAAGGAGATGGAAGTGGCAAACCAGGGAATAAGTATGAGAAATCACTCTAAATTTCTTAAGGAAAGGATGAAGTGATGTGATAAATCCAAAATCTAGAAACATAGCTAAGGGATTCAGAATGGCTTGTTTTACAAAACTTGGCATGCTATTTGATGGCAAAACACAAACATTTGAGAACTATCAGAACTTTTAAAAGTTTGTAGAGAAAAGGTTTTTTAAAAATTTAGTTTCTATATATTTTCTTTCTGTTGTAGCAGCTTTTTTTCATAATGGCAAAGAATTGAAAACTGAAGGGATGTTCATTAATTGGGGAATGGCTGAACCAGTTGTGGCATATGATTGTTCTGCAATAATATTGTACCAAAAAGAAATGATGAACAGAGTGATCATTAAAAGAACACCTAGAAAGGTTTATATCGAAGTGATGCAAAGTGAAGCAAGTAGAATCAGAACATTGCACACAATAACAGCAATAATGTATGATCAGCTATGAATATCTTAACTATTATCAGCAATATAAGGATCCAAGACAACTCCAAGAGACTCATGAAGAAAAAGGCTATCCACCACCATAGAAAGAGCTGATGGAGTCTGAATGTAGATGAAAGCATACCATTTTTCAAATTATTTCCTTCATGAGGTTTTTTTTTTTGTGCATAAGCAACATGTTTTCTTTCACAACATGATAAAAGTGGAAATGTTTTGCATGATAGCACATATATAACTCATATTACCTGCTGTTTCAGGGAGAGGTAGGAGAGGGAGTGAAGGAGAGAACATAGATCACAAAATGTCAGAAAACAATTATTAAAAATTCTATCTACATGTAATCTGGAAAAATAATACAAAAAATTTGTTTGTAGAAAGATGTGTTTGAGGAAGCTAGTAAACAACAAACCAAATTTTCCAAGTACAAAATATAAATACTCCTACAATATATATATATATATATATATA
>NC_058134.1:136505144-136561809 GCF_016433145.1 Gracilinanus agilis | reverse complement strand
GCTGATGTAAGAGCACACTCATATAAAACCAAAACCCCCAAGTAAAACTGTAAATACACTGATGTGAAAGATAGTATGCTTTGATCATCCATCCAACTCAACAGTTCTTTCTCTGGAGGTGAACAACATTCCCTGTTATAAGACAGGGATTGTCCCAGATCATTGCATTACTGGGAGTAGCCAAGTTTTCATAGTAAGACAACTAATCTTAAAGTTTTTCATGTACAAAGGAATAGTCTAGAGCAGTGATTCCCAAAGTGGGCGCTACCGCCCCCTGGTGGGTGCTGCAGCGATCCAGGGAGGCGGTGATAGCCACAGGTGCATTTATCTTTCCTATTAATTGCTATTAAACTTAAAAAAATTAATTTCCATGGGGCTAAGTAATATTTTTTTCTGGAAAGGGGGCAGTAGGCCCAAAAAGTTTGGGAACCACTGTTGTGGAGTTACAGAAAAGTATATAGTTAATAGTATAAGAATGCATTGCTTACTTTTGTTGAATTATTTGGATCTTGGCTCTTCCTCTGCTACCTGCATGATGTTGATGAAGCTATTTGACATCCCTGGGCCTCTCTTTTCTCATTTGTAAAATAAGGAGATTGGATTAGATTTGCTTCAAAGTCCTGTCCATCTCTGAGACCTTATAATCAATTATCCAAGGTATTTTAGATGAGATTTCTGCTCAAGTACAGATTGAGTAGTCTTTGAGGTCCCTCTGAGCTTTTGTGTTTGAATTTAATGCATTTTAGAACAAAACGAAGAATCTTTGATGCCTGATGCAGTTGTTGATGGTTCTCTAGTTGCCATACCTTTTGGGAAACAATTCTTCCTCTTCAAACTCTTTATCAAATTCTTGTGCTTACCTCATATCTTCCCTTTCTTTTCTGCAATTCCTCAATGATTTTCCTTTGCTTTTTCTTCCCTGCTTCCCATTCATTCTGACTGCCCATGTCTAGTAATTGAAAAATACTTTGTTTCATTCTCTACTAGGGTTAAAGAGGTTCCCCAAACATTTTGAAACTGGGTTATAAAGTTATAAAGTTCAGAGGTAGCTTTTGTCCTCTCCTCTTCGAGGAAAAAGAAAAAATCCTTGAGTGAGGGGTTAATAATGCCATCTTCTACATTCATTTATTTTATTATTATTTTTTAAAACCCTTATCTTTCATCTTGGAAAGAATACTTTGTATTGGTTCCAAGGCAGAAGAGTGGTAAGGGCTAGACAGTGGGGATCAAATGACTTGCCCAGGGTCACGCAGCTAGGAAGTGTCCAAGGCCATATTTGAACCTAGGACCTCCCACCTCTAGGACTAGTTCTCAATCCACTAAGCCACCCAACTGCCCCTTCTACATTCATTTAAATAGAAATTAGAAATGGATTACTCTTTTTCCTTCCTTTCTTTTTTCTTCTCTTTTCTTCTTTTCCTTCTTTCTCTTGATCTTCTTCCTCTTCCACTTCTTTTATTCTTCTGCTCCTACTCTCATTCTCCCCCTTCTTCCTCTGCATTTCTTCTTTTTATTTTTATCTACATTAAAATGTTGACATTCTTTTCTGAGATTTTCAGTGGATAGATAAAATTCCTTTTCTAATAATGTTTATATACTACAACATTTGGCTAACGAAATGGAATCATAAATCATTGCATTTTATTTAAGCATTATGCTTTTCCCTTCTTTATTTGGAGGAAAAAATGGATACTAAAAAGAAAGATATAAACATGAAACCATTCTGTAATCCTCAAAAGGGGAAATTTTAGACAAAGGCTTTTTATTTTTACTATCCTTTTTCTGAAATTAATAGTTGCCACTAGACTCTCACAGAAAATATCAAGTGATATTAAATTGTATTTATTAAACACCTGCACTTCCACAAAGGGGCTCAACCACTGTACAAAAGAAATTAAGTAGCCATGACCTCTCCCTTTGAAGGGCTTACCTTTTGAACCATCTTTATGACATTATTAAAGAACCAATTCATTTAAGAATTCAAATGGCACTGGTTACCTTTAGTTAAAATTTATATGAGGAAGATGTACTAATATGTTTCTAACAAAAATCAATTGTTAAAGAAATGAAGAAACATTGTAATTAATTTAAAAGAATTACACTCTAAAACTTAGCTATTTAAGGAATGAAAGGCTGTTAAAGTCCCCTAAGGTTAAATACAGCATCCTGTATGCAAAAAGAGTTGCTATGGTGATAGCACTTAGTATTTGCATCAGTAGCTTCCATATTATAGGTTTATAGCCCCATAGTTTCTAATTCCCATTGAACTTTTAAAAAATTGCTGTTGATTATCTGCTATGAGACACACAGGCATCTTACATCACCTCCTGAGGAGATTGCCACCAATCAAAAGCAGTGAAAATAAATCTTCAATGCATTTTGGAGCAGAAACCAGAAAGCTCTCAGCCCCCATCAACTCCTACTTACCATCTGGATCCCCTTGCAATGAGAGTTGCAGTGGTTTATACATAAAGAGGAATGCCTCCCTCTAGTACATTACTTTCTTCACTATTTCTATCAAATTCTAGAAAAGGGGAATCTTTTGAGACTCCACCTTAATCTCCATCCCTGAGCCTCTCAAAAAGTATATTTCCTTCTCCAGATATTCCTTTGCTTTCAATAGAAGAGCCTCAGATGAATTAACCTTCCTAAGTAAAATTCCACAATTTTGATTATGACCAAAAAGAAAGAATATAAACTATTACCTTGGAGTCTGAAATACCAAAGAAAGGAGATGGTCTTACACATACCCTAGGATTTAAGAAAATAGACTTCAAAGAATTCAGATAAAATATAGCTAATGATTCCATGACCAGAGATCCTAAGGGGCAAAAAGATTCAAGAGTTATGGGAGTACTCAGCATTATATTCTAATTTCACAAGAACATATTATCTTAGGATACTCTGAGTAATAAGAGGGCAGAATAAATGCTTGAAGAATAACTGTGAATGCCCACATCCAGAGAAAGAACTGATGAAAAGAAACATAAAAGGCATGATTTATAAATACATATTTTTGTCAAATGATGCCATCTCTAGGGAGGGGAGGAAGTGAGAAATATCTGGCAATTTTAATGTAACCAACAAACAAATTAATAAAATTCTCAAAAAAGTAAAATAATAAATAAATACTGGGAGTTGAGGGGCAGGAAGATGGTTTATGTATGTCTATAAAAGGAAGTAGTGATTACAATGACCTGATATGACTTTATCAAAGACAGGTGATATCAGACTAAACTAATTTCTTTCTTTAACAATATGACAACAAGTAAATGATAGCAATGCTGTAGATATAATTCACTAGATTTTAGCAAACATTCTAATAAAGTATCTTATACTATTTGCATGGAAAAAAATGGAGAGATGTGGATTATACTTCAACTAAATGGACTCAGAGTAGGTCACATGGCTGGACCCAAAGAGTAATACTAGCAACTAAAAATAATAGCAAATATTGTATAGTGCTTTAAGGTTTGCAAAGTGCTTTACATATGCTACCTCATTTGAGCCTCAAGTTGAGACTAAGGCGGGTTATGTGACTTGCTTGTAATGTCTGAGGGGAATTTGAGTTTGGTTCTTCCTAACTTTAAGTTCAATTCTCTACCCATTGATGGTCAATGTCATTGTGACAGGAGGCTTCCAATAGATGATCTCATGGAGATCTGATTTGCCCAGTGCCATTCAACCTTTCTATAAATGATTTGGATAAAGGCATATATGGCATACTTATCACATTTTCAGATCTAATGAGTCAGGAGCATACATCAGCAAATAAAAAAAACCCAATGAAATCTTGGGCTATATTAAGAGAGACTAAACATCAAACTGTAATTTGGAAATAATTATGTTGTACTCTTTTTGGATCTCATCTGGATTCCTGTGTTTATTTCTAGATGCCATAGTTTAAAGATAAAGATAAGCTATAGGATATCCAAAGGAAAGGACCTAAGATTATGAATGGTTGACTATCAGGCTCTCAAGTTCATGTCATATGAGGAATGGATAAAACAATTGGACATATTTAGCCTGCAGAATGGAAGATTTAGGGGAACATGATGGCCATGTTTGAATATTAGAGGACAGAACCAGAAACAAGGGATGGAAGTTGCAAAGGGGCAAATTTAGGCTTGATATCTGGGAAAACTCCCCAACAATTAGAGTTGTCCAAAAGGAGAATTGGTCGCTTTGAGAGGTAATAAATTCCTCCTCAGTTGAGGTTTTCAAGGAAAGGATGCATGACTATATTTTGCCAAATACGTAATATGAAAGAGTTTTCATGAAAGGGTTTGACAAGATGGCTGCTGTAGACCCTTTTTATATTGTAATTCTGCAAGTCTCAACATTTAAAAAGAAAGCAAAAAGTCAACATAGGCTCAACAAGAATAAGACATGCCAAGCTAAACTGATTATAATAGGGTACTACTCTGCACAGAGCATATGTGCATAGCATTTATTTCTCATATATTTGTGTAGAAGATAGGAACATATGGTCTGAATGATATTGCAGTTGGGTGACTTTGTAGGTAGTTGAAAACTTTGCTTCAATACTCATATAGAAAGAGTTTGTATATCATCCTGAATGAACATCTTTAGTGATATATCAGATGTCATTAGTCCTATATCATTCAATAAATTTGTCGACAATTTACAAAAAGATATGAAACACATTCCTATTAAGTTTATAAAGAATAGAAGCAGAATTAAAATAGATCTCAGTATTGAAAGGATAGTGCCAAACTAGTGAGGTAAAATTTTATAATAAAAAATATAATGGCCTATATTTAAGTTAAATACTGCTGGCAGTAAAAGCATAAAATAGAGAGACATCATAACAGTTCTTCACATGAAAAAGAAAGAAAGATTTTAGTTCACTGAATATGAATAAGTGGTATGAGATGTGTTATAATTTAAAAATTAATCAGGTTTGTAAGCATTTACTACTAAAGAAAGAGGAATAAAAGGGGAGAGAGAGAGATCAATCTTTCTAAATTTATGGATAGATCTGAATCTCTATTTAGCTGGATGTTGGAGGCCCCCACTTGCCAGAGATGACCAAATCAGATAAGAAAAAGCTCAGAGAGAAATGCCAGGCCAGAGCCTGGTATGGAAGTCAAAAGCAGAAGTAAAAAAGAGACCACTCTCCTTCCTGGGCTTACTTTTTAAACCCCACTAGCTCCTCCCTCTGTGGCAATGTTTCACTCCCTCTGGCACGTTGTCACTCACACTGATGCCAGCTGATGCCAGAAGATGCCAGTGTGAGGCCATCAGATATGATGTGTGACTTTGTGAATCCTATGTCCCACCACTAGGTGTAAGTGATCAAAGCTTGAATGGAGGTCCCCTATATATTTTACATGACACAGATGATTAGAAAGAAAGCTAATGTAACCTCCGATAGTACTAATGACATGCAGAATAAAAGATTATTGATCTCTATTTATGCACCAGGCAGTAAAGTGGATAGAGTGCTGGCCCTAGAATCAAGAAGATCTGATTTCAAAGTGGCAAAGCCAAAATGGGAGAGGAGATACATTTAATCTCTACCAAATTACCCTCTAAATTACTTTAATACAATACCTCGAAATGAATTCTGGAGTGACAAAACCCACAAAAGGAAGGGATGAAACAATTTTTTAGGCCTAGATAACTTAAAAGGTTGGCAGGAAGAGTCTAGCAGGGTGAGTAGGAGCACTAGCACACAGCAGCACTTCTGGAGTCAGAGGAACAGAAGACCATGGTCACAGTTCCAAGGCAGAAAAGAGTGCTTGTGGCTATTCACACACCTGAACACAGGTCAGGAGAGTATTAAACACATCTCTTTTTAGATCGTACCACATTGGAAAAATGAAAACATGTATCCCCAGAGTTAGCTATAAGGGTAGCTGCATTAAGAATCAGAAGCTTATGGGAAGAGTCTGCCTGAAATAAATTTTCAAGTTAAAAGAAAAAGGCTGGAAAATGAGCAAACAACAACAACAAGAAACAACACAAAAGTAATTTTTATGATAAGAAAGACAAAACACAAAATCAAACTCAGGAGAAGACAACAAAATCAATACTACTCCAAGAAAAATATATGAATTGATCTTAAGTCCAAAAATAATTCCTGGAGAAGCTCAAAAATATTTTAAAAATCAAATAAGAGAAATGCAATAAAAAATGGGAAAAGAAATGAGAGTGATCCAGGAAAATCATGAAAATAGAGTAGACAGTTTGGTAAAGGAGGTACAAAAAAACTGAAGAAAATAATACCTTAAGACCCAAATAGGTCAGTTGTTAAAAGAGGCACAAAAATCCACTGTACTTTTTTAAAAAGTAGAATTAGCCAAATGGAAAAGAAGGTACAATGTTCACTGAAGAAAATAATAGCTTAAAAATTAGATTTGGGTGGTTCCACTAGAGATCAAGGAACAATCAAACAACATCAAAAAAATAAAAAAATAGAAGAAAATGTGAAATATCTTATTAGAAAAACAACTAACATAGAAAATACATCAAGGAGAGATAATCTAAGAATTATTATACTAACTGAAAGCTAAGATAAAAAAAAAAAAGCATAGACATCATCTTTCAGGAAATTGTCAAGGACAACTGCCCAGCTATTCTAAAACCAAAGAGTAAAAAAGAAATTGAAAGAATCAACCCTTTATCTCCTAAAAGAGATCCCAAAAGAAAAACTCCCAGGAATATCATAGCTGAATTCCAGAACTCATAGATTAAAGGAATTATAGTGCAAGTAGTCAAAAAGAAAGAGTTCAAATATCATGGAGTCATAGTCAAGATAATACAGAATTTAGCAGCTTCAACTTTAAATGATCAGAAGGCCTAGAATATGATACTCCAAAGAGCAAAGAAGCTAGGATTACAACCAAGAATCTGTTTCCTAGCAAAACTAAGTATAATCCATCAAGGGAAAAATGAATATTCATTGAAATAGACAACTTTCAAACATTCCTGATGAAAAAACAAGAGCTGACTAGAAAATCTGACTCTCAAATACAAGACTCAAAAGAATCACAAAAAGGTAAACAAGAAGGAAAAATCAAAAGACATTCAATAAGCTTAAACTATTTATATCCCTATATGGGAAAATAATAGTTATAACTCCTAAGTTTATTATTATTAGTGCACTTAGGATGTACATAGAGAGCAAGGGTGTGAGATGAATATGATAGGATTATATTGAAAATGATTAAATTATGAGTTGAGAAAATGGAATGCATTGGGAAAAGGAGGAAGGGAGAAATTGAATGAGGTAAATTATCTCACATAAAAGATGTGTGGAAGAGTTTTTACAGTGGAGGGCAAGATGGGGGACATGGAGAAGGGAATGCTTGAACTTCATTCTCACCAGAATTGGCTGACAGGGAAGAATGTACACACTTAATTGTAGATAGAAATCTATCTTACCCTACAAGAAAGTAAGAGGAGAATGGAATAAGAGGAGGACAGTTGAAAGAAGAGAAAGCGAATTGATGGAAGTGGTGGTCTGAAGCAAAATACTTTTTGAATATAAACAGAATAAAAAGAGAGAAAGTAGAATAAAGAGTGGGGAAAATAGGATGGAGGATAATACACTATAATCAAAATAGTGGAAAAAACCCCTTTTACCACAAATCTCCCTAATAAAGGCCTCATTTCTCAAGTACATAGGGAAATGAGCCAAATATATAAGAATACAATTGATTCCCCACGTGATAAATGGCCAAAGTATATGAACAGGCAGTTTTCAGACAAAATAATTAAAGCTATAGTCATGTGGAAAAATGCTCTAAATCACTATTAATTAGAGGAATGCAAATTAAAACAGCACTGAGACACCACCCAACAGCTACCAGATTGGCTATTTTGACAGAAAAAGAAAATGCTAAAACTTGGAGGGGATATGAGATAATTGAAACACTAATGCATTTTAGGGTAGTTGAAAGCTCATTCTCCATTCTGAAGAGCAATTTGGATCTATGCCCAAAGAACTATAAAACAGTATAAACCCCTTGACCCAGCAATACCTCTAGTAGGTTGGTATCTAAAAAAGACAAAAAAAATAAAAGGGAAGGACTTATGTATACAAAAATATTTAAAGCAACTCTTTGTGGTGGCAAAGAATTGGAAGATGACATGATACTCATAAACTGGGGAATGGCTGGGTAGATTATGGTGTGTGATTGTGGTGGAATTCTGTTGTGCTGTATGAAATAATGAACAGGAGGACTTCAGAGGAATATGGATGGACTTACACAAACTGCAGAATGAGCCAGGTGGAACTGAGAGAGCACTGTATACAATGACAACAATACTGTATGAATAACAACTGTGAATTATTTAGCTAATCTCAGTAATGCAATGATCCAAAACAGTCCTAAGAGATTCATGATAAAAGTCATCTGCTTCCAGAGAAAGAACTAATGGAGTCTAAACCTGTAACCCAAGCATACTTCATTCTCTTCTTTTCTTAATTTTTTTGTCTCCATTTCCTTCCACAATAGGATTAATATGAAAAATATTTTACATGATGGGATATGTAAAATCTATATCAGATTGCTTATCATCTTGATAAAGGGGAAGGGAGAGACTCAAACTTAATTTTAAAAAGCAAATGTTAAAAATGATTTTTACATGTAATTAAGGAAAAAAGTCAAATTTTTAAAAAAAGAAAGCTCATTCATAGTTGATCATTGTAATTTATTTCTGTTGCTATGTATAGTGTTCTCTTGGTTGTTCAAACTTCCTGTAACAATTTGTGTAATTCTTTCCAGGTTTTTCAGAATTTATCCTGCTAGTGATTTCTTGTCTTACAGTTGTGTTCCATCACAGTTGTATACCACAACTTGTTCAGTCATTCCCCAACTAATGGACATTGCCTCAACTTCTAGTTCTTTGCCACAGCAAAAGAGGTATATGCACAATCTGGAAAGCCTTGAGCCTCTTGGTTGCCACCTTCCTGACACTCTATAGCTTATCCGTGTCCTTCTTATAATATGACACTCAGAATAAAACACAATATAGGCATACCTCAAAAATATTGTGGGATTAGTTCCAGACCACCACAATAACGTGAATATCACACACACACACACACACACACACAATCTGAATTCAATCTGCCTTACTCTCTCCTCCAGAGTCATTGACTTCCATTGACAACACAAACATCAGGACAGTTGGTGATGGTCTAGTTTGCAGTGAATGACCAGCATTTTCCATGTCTTGACCAAGCTCTAAACATGTCACAATGCCTGCTTTTGCTGCCAAGATTAGAAGGAAAGCAGAAAATGGGGGGAAATTGTTTATACACAGTCTTTCAGTAGAGCCATCAGCATATTCCCTCAGGGGAAGTCCTCAGATGCTTGTGTTACATGGTCTCCCTAACTCACTGATGGATTTGAGCCCTGTTGGTTGCACTCAACCTAGTTGAGCTCATCTGCTACAGTTTCTTAGAGCCATAAGTGAGAGTTGTGTGAAAAGTGGATACCAAAGGTGGACGAGCAGCCCTGAAAAAGGCTCGGCAAGCCCTCATATCAGAGGAGCTAGTTCTTCCTGAATGCCCTACAATGTCTTGCTGGAGCAATACAATAGGATCAGCTAAGTAGGCATAGATGAGGGTCTCCATTTTAAATCTTAAAGTCAGTTATATATTATGAAGTTCCATAAGAACTTAAGACAGGAAGTCAAAATAGACTAAGGAAAGTGAGAAAAGTTCTTAATTTTGGGTATGCTGAGCAAGCGGTTAGATGACAGCCCTTTTGCTGCCTGCTAATTAAGTGTCTCAGACGTATAATTTAGATGGAATGGGGCTGTCAGTGCATACTATATAAAGAATAATTACTTAACATCATGTTTGTAGGATTAGCAACTAAACAAGCATGCACTCATTATGTAACTACTAAAGATCAATAAATATGCTTTGAAAAATTAATTGGAATTCATGGATTTAAGGTAAAGTCTACTGACTCTGACCTCACTTAATGAATGGCAGTTGTCTGCTCCTATTAAGGAAGTGAATTATGTCTGGATTTTGGAGGGATGCATTAATTTTAAATTACATTTGCCTTGGGATCCGTGGATGAACAATGAAAGATTCCCATGTTGACTATTGTTAACGATATGTTTCATGCTTCTAAGATGCATTGTCCAAGTAATTATTCCACTTATCAAAGTCAGATTCCCCAGGCTTCCTATTGTTTTCTTTCCTAAAATCACCATAAAGGCATTTGAAATATGAAATATTGGCCAGAAGATGGTGGAGTAGAACATAAAGGTTTCTCGCCCTCCTAATAGCCCCCATAAACAACCAAAAACAACCCCACAAAATCAAAGCTAGTGAAGCTGAACAACTTGAGAAAACTAGGGAAGAAAGTTTATGACTTCTCTGGCCTCAGTCCCACTACCATAGTCCCTGGGCTCAGGAACAGGGCAAACAGAACGGAGTTTTGGGGGTGTTTTTTTAACAACAAAGTAATCCCTGGGGGCATGATTGGCAACCTACTTTGCGGATACCAGAGGCTGCACTTCCAAGGATATCATTGGAATCTTCAAAGGGAAGACCATGGGAGAAGCTGTCTGTTGTGGGTCATGGTTCCAAAGACTCCTGCTAGCCCTCAATTGAGGATTGAAGGAGTGGACACCATGGAATCTGCAGACACCAGGCCCTGAAGGTGGGAGCTCAAGTCTTGCTGTTAGTAAAGGAGGGACTTTGGAGGTTCAAGGAATGGGTACTGCTCTGTCACAATGCTATAGCAGTAAAAGATAAAGAATGAGGAAGGAGCATGCCTAGGTGAATGTGATTGCTGAGAGCCTGGGACCCCATTGGTTGTGGTCATTCCTAGAGAAGTGAAGTCCTTGTTTGCTGGGCTGCAGGGTGTGAGGTTGGAGATTGGCTGCTTGCAGTGGCAGAACTGCCTACAAGCTCTGGTTGGAGCACGTGGAACACTGCACAATTTGAGTATCTGACTTCATTTTGTCCCCATTTCTTTGCTTTTGTCGACGTGGAATCTAGTGACCCCAAACTTGTGGCCTAGTGAGATCTGATGGACACCAAGTTTTAGAAATAGCTTGTAGGTTGGAGACCCCCAAAGCTTGTGCTTGTTCCCCCTTCCCTGTTCCTGTGAGAATTCACCCTGAAGGGAATCTCAGGCTAGCAGTTGCGGACTGAATAATGGACCCTAGGGTAAAAGCTAAGTAACCCTTTTTTGCAGTAGGCAGCATGTCAGTCTTGTAAGCTGAAGGTCCTGAGTTCAATCCCTGAAAGGGGGGTGTGGTACAATGGGAGAAACTTCTAAGGCAAAAGGGTCACTTAGCTTTTTTTTTTTTCTTTTCTTTAATCTTTTGTTTTATTTACATTTAATTTTATTTTTTTCTCAATTACATAAAAACTAAAAATGTTAACGTTCATGGTACTTCCTAGCTGTGTGATCTTTGGTAAATCATTTAACTCCAAATGCCTAACCCTTTATTGCTCTTCTGTCTTAGAATCCATACTTTATTTTAATTTTTTTTTAGCTCAACTCTCTCACCCATTTATTTATTTGTTTGTTTGTTTGTCTTCTGTTTATTTTTTTTGTTGGCTTTACATATTTTCTTTTTTTTTTTATTGGTTAAGAAAATTTTTCCATGGTCACATGTAGAATCCATACTTTAGTATGGAAAGACAGAAGGTAGGGGTTTAGGGGAAGAAATGGTGTTAACTTTCTTACTATATTATTTAGTTAACCATCTTCATGTTGAATTAATTGGGTCCTCTGGCTGACTAAAGAAAAAAACAACAACAGTTGACTGGTGGGGTTTTAGGGATCTCTCTGGTTTTGGATGGATATAGAATCCTTTAAAATTGAAGGAGTTCCTGTGGTGAAGGTTCATGTGGGAGAGTGGGTCAGTGGATCGCAAGTTTGACATCCTCTGGAGCCTTCCCATTTTCCACAAGGAGATAATAACCCTTGGTCTTTTCTATGATGTCCTTATCAGTGTTGGTTTCTATTCTGCATAGAATTCAGGACTATAGACTGCACCCACAACTGGATTCAATTTCCAGCCATTTGTATAGGGGTTGACTGTCTTTTTATTTGTCATTACACGTGCTGTAGCATTATTTACCTTTGAGCCTCGCTCATTAAAAATTATTTCAACATCTAAGATTTTACCAAATTGCCCAAACATTTGTCTGAGGTCCGGATCCCGGAATCTGAAGGGGATGTTTGAGACATGCAGCCGCTTCGGCTGTGATTTGTTTTCTGTGTTTTCAGAAGGTTGTGTCTGAGGCTGGCCATCAGTCTGTGCTGCGTCATCTGTCTGCTTACTACTTTCCCATTACTCTTCATCCCAGAGACACTGGCATCACTGTTCTTCTTCAAAGGAAACACTCCTCTCAGCTCTGGGCATTTTTTCTAGCTTCCCCCTGTCTCCCACTCCTGCGATGTTCTCCTTGGTCACTTAGCTTTTACCCCAGGGCCCATTATTCAGTCTGCAACTGCTAACCTGAGATTCCCTTCAGGGTGGATTCTCATGGGAACAGGGAACAGGGAACAGGGAACAGGGAACAGGGAACAGGGAACAGGGAACAAGCACAAGCTTTGGGGGGTATCCAACCTACAAGCTATTTCTAAAACTTGGGGTTCATCAGATCTCACTAGGCCACAAGTTTGGGGTCGCTAGATTCCCTGTCGACACTTTCTTGGATCCAAAGGAAGAGAGCCAAGAAGCAGGTTATTTGTGGTTTTCCATTGTAATGAGATAGCAATTAATCATTAAAGAGGTCTCAGAACCTTCAGAGCCACAAGGAACATCATAGCAACCAACCATATTTGTTTCTTTGTGAGAATTCTGGATATAGTCATTTGCATCATGTCTATGTTTGTTACAGGAAGTCAGGAGTTTGTTGGGCATTAGGGAATTTATTTTCTAGGGGCTGTGAAGTTTGAGAAGATTGTGTTGTAAGTCAAGCTAATTGTTTTTGCAGGAGAAAAGTAGCAAGGAAGCTTGGGAAAATAGTTTCTTCCTGTTCCTTATTTTTACTACTATCATAAGACTTGATGGATTTGATTAAGAGGAATACATTCTATATCAAATTAATTGTCAGATAGATGTATTTGTTAAAGTGATGTTTGCACGATATTGCTAAATTCATACTATATAACATTTCAAGAGGCAGTGTGTCCCAAAAGACAAATGATCAAAGAGTATGAATATGCAGAATTTTCAAAGGAAGAAATCCAAGCTATCAATAATCATATGAAAAATTCTCTAAATTACTAATAATTAAGGAAATGCAAATAAAACAACTTTGAGGTTCTTAATGACACTTATCAGACTGGCAATGATGATAAATGAAGAAAATCACAAATTTTCACACACAAAGGAAGGGCTATGAGAAAAAGAAAAAAGTACACTACTGCACTGATGATGAATCTATGAGTTGATCCAGTCATTTTAGAAAGCAATTTGGAACTATGCCCTAGAAAGTTACCGAACTGTGAATTCTGTTTGACATAGCTATATGCCCATTAGACCTATATCCCAAAGAGATTAAAGAAAGAAAAAAAGGATCTGTATGAACAAAAGTATTAATAGCACCTCTTTTTTTGCAATAGTAAAGAACTGAAAATTAAAGGGAGTATTCTCCTATTAAGGAAAATCAAGTGTGGCAAAAGAATACAATGGAATATTGGGTGGGTCACAAAAATAAAGAAATTTGAAAAATAATAACAAAATAGAAATAACTTTCTAAGACTTTAGAACTTATGAACAGAATGTTAAACTATGAGTCTGAGAAAATGAAGATGAAACATGCCACTCATTTAATGATAGAGATAATGAACAGTGATGAACTTGAAATGCAGAAAGGTTACATTCTTTGGACATAAGTGATATGGGATTTTTTTTTGTTGCACTTTAGTGAGGTTTCCTTTTTTTAAAAAAAAAGTTGTTTTTTTGCTGGGGTAAGGAGAAGAACAGTTTAATAAAAATATATTTCTTGAAAAATAAAAATACCTAAAAGTCACAAAAATATGTATTCTCTTTTCATATACACATATGTATGTGTTTTATATATATACATACAAACTTTATGTATATGAGTATATACAAACACACAGCTTTTCAGTGCTTCAGACAAAGCTCTAAATTTTTAATTTCAGAATAGATTCTGATCTGCATTGATAGAAGTTTCACTGGAATTTTTGTATGTCAATAAAATCACAGGTCCAGTGCAAAAATTAAAAATCCCAAAATGCTATGTTGCATGTTAAACTAATGTATAGTATTAGGAAACTATAGGAAAACTTTGGCTATTTTTAGGTACAAAAGATCTTTTCTTGTGGAAGGAACCAATTCAATTAAGAGAACAGGAAATAGATTACTCCTGTAAGATGTTCAAACCATATATAAGTGGCTTGAGGTAATGTATAGGATTATTGTGGCTATGACTTAGGCAACTCTGTCCTGATGAAATGTCCAAATATACAGGAAAGGAGAAAAACTAAAAGCAACCATTATGACTTGATAAGGGAATTACAGAAAGATTTCTAGAGTCTAATTTAGAAGATCTATGTCACCATGATGAGGATATAGGTATAAAACATATATTACCAAATCTCAGATCAAGAAAGGATATAATGTCTCTTTGCTTTCCTCAGCTTTGCTGGATTGCTACAGACCCATAAAACTTGTTGAGATATGCATTAAAAATCTCATTATATACATTCCTCTGAGACCCCAACCTTTTGGGGGAGTAACAGAAAAAAGTCTCACTCAAAATATGTTGACTTTATTTCTTAATGAAAATCAGTAAAAAAAAAAAATCACAAAGTCAAGATTTAGATTCATCACTTAGCATGGAAGGGGAGGAATTTTAGTGAAGAGAAGGAGATAGAGAGAGAACTTCTACAGAGCCTGGAATACAGCCTCCAAAACTGGGAGTTAGGGATAGATTTTGGGGTGTTTTAGAACTTGAATAAGAAAAACTGAGATCTCTATTTCACTTACCTTAAGTTGGAATTTGGCACCACTGTCAATTTTTTAAAAACTTTATTCCAAGGAGGGATCTTCAGGTTTCAGCAGACAGTCAAATGGGTTCATAACACACACACACACACACACACACACACACACACACACACACACACACACAAATTAAGAATCCCTGGCTTATAACCATCCCTAGAGGGGAACAGATTTAGAGCAAATCAGACTGTAATTTACCCTCACATCTTGTGCTCCAGTATTTGTACTGAAGTTTATACAGTTTAAAAGTACATCAGGGTAGTCTTAAAGAGGAAAATAATTTCTATGAAATTAGCCTAAGATGTATAGAAGAGAGGACAATCTTATTTCCTGGGTGATTATTGTATATATAGTATAACCCATATGCTATCTACTTATAGAGAAAGAACTGTTGGAGTAAAAACATGGAAAAAAAATACATGATTTATCTTTTGTATATATATATGTATATATATGGGTATATGATTTGGGGTTTTGGTTTTAAAAGATTATTCTATTATAAAAATAAAAAATATGGAAATAGACTGTGAATGATAATACAGGTATAACCCAATGGGATTGCTTGCCAACTGGGAAGGGGGGGAGCGGAGGGTAGAGGGGAAGGAGAGAATATGAATCATAACCATGGAAAAATATTTTTAAAATATAGTATAACCCATTCCTAAGACCCTGACCTCTGCTCCTCCCTACCCCAAGACTTTGTGTTCATATGGCCTGAGTCACCTTGGAAGAGATCATTTTTTACTTTGGCTTGTTATGCTGCTACTAGGTACTCAGAAAAATTACAAAAGAAAAGTTATAATTTATGTCTAGGTTTCTCCAAATGTGATTAGTAGAGTGCCAAAGTCACATTTCAAAAACGTGATAATAGCTGCATATTGGGTACGATAGCCCATTTTATAGCCCAAAGAATGTAGAAAGTGCAAAGGGTTAAAAAAAATTCAAAGCACTCATAGTAGTTCTAACATTCCAGCAAATTCTACTTTATCCTCACAAAATCCTTCTGAGAGCTTAGCCTCCCTCAGAAAGGGAAATGTTTTGGGAACTACAAAATGACAATATTCCTTCCTATCAGATCTGTTATTGTAGTTGATTTGTGTCCACCTCTTCATGACTCTATTATGGTGTTTTCTTGGGGGAAAATAGTAAGAGTAGCTTGCCATTTCCTTCTCTATTGGATTAAGGCATATAGAGGGTAAGTGACTTGCCAAGGATCATATAGCTAGTCAGTGTCTGAGGCCACATTTGAACTTAGGTCTTCTCTACTTGAGGTCCAGGGCTCTATCCACTGAGCCACCTAGCTGCCCCCAATAATAACATAGCTATTGCTGTATATATCAGAGACAAGTTTTGAACCTAGGTCTTCCTAATAGCTCATCAGAAAAAATTAATAATAATTTTGAAATTCTTGAATAAACCACCAGAAAGTACAATAAAATATATACTGCCTTTAGTGCAAAGCCTGCAACTTCCACAGAGAAGGTTTATTTGTGTACTATAAATATTCTAACCAGATACAAGATTAAAACAGATCCTAAGGCACCTAATGTCCTCATGGAAAATGATTCTCTATTTAAAGTCACTGCCAACATTATAATTTCAAAAGCAGAAGTTATAAAACATAGCATTTTTTAGGGATACTGTTTAAGTCCATTATGGTTCTACTTAGGCTTAAATCCATTATGATTTCTACTAAACGGAATTAAATATATCTTGCAGGTTCAAGAGAGAGTCAAGTCTAAACATCTTATTAGTCATGAATGGCATCAAGCTATATAACTGCTGAAAAACACCAAGTAGCTCTCTCATTTTGTGGAATCTTTTTCTAATAATATAAAAATGTTATTTTGGTTCAGAAAGCATAATACTCTCTATCTATGCCAAGAAAAGATAGAGACTGATTTTGAGCTTAGAACTTGAATTTGGAGATCAAATTGAGCCAATGAAGAAAGGTAATATTTATAAATAGAATACCTTCCCTTCTCAGGCACAATGCCTGGAGCATAAAGTGACCAAAGAAAAAGCTGTGGCTGAAAACATCAAGAGATTTAATGCCATCCCAAAGTTCAATGGGAAGAATATAGTTTGAACACTTAATAGCTAGAGAATGTTAATCTTAATGTATACTTCATAATTTTAAATAAAATATAAATTTGAAAAATATCCTAATAAAAATCCATATATATTATTAACCAAAGAGTTCATCATACTCATAGAAAGATGAATACTTATTTACCAAAAAGGAGAAAGAGACATGACATTGTCAGAGCCTCTGTTAAGCAAGTCAAAACTATCTTTGGAAAAATCGCTTCATTGAGCAATATTTAAGGTTGATAATTGGCACACAAAATTGAATTTGTCAATTTTCATTGAAACTGATTAACTTGCAGATGGAAACTATGAAATTGCCAAGATAGAAGAAAAAAATTAAAAGCATATCCATGGGTAAAACATCTATATGAATTTAACTATCATTAACAAAGAAACATTTTTAAAATGTTTTAGTCGTGCAGATTTGTCTATGAAACAGAGGCATTTATGAAAGCAATTCTAGATCAGGTGATAACCAGAAATTAAATAATTATCTTTAAGGAATCTAGACTTAGTGATCAAGAGGAGGGAGACAGGAAATTACCTGGGAACTTTGATGTAACATACAAAAAAAATTGATAGAAACTGTGAAATGTGGCATTGTAGGTCCCCAAAATTTTAGCACTTAATGAATACCTAACAAGATATTACCTGGAAGCTAAAGCAGTCCTAAAGAAACTCATAGTCTTGAGCTGACAGACTAAAAATACAGACTTTGAAATATCCATGAGAACTCAATCAATAACCAATACTGGAACTGAGGCATCAGAGACCAAACTGTTGCCCATAATTACCAGAATACAAAAAAACAATTTTTTATTAATATTTTAATAGCTATCATCAAACAAAAAAGTATAGAAAAGACCCAGTCCCTTCTTTGATGGAGATCAAAGAAGGGACTGGGTATAGACTCCATGTATAGACTCCATGACTTTCATTTAAAATTCTCAAAAGCAGAGGGCCAAGGACATTGCTCCAGCTCTCTTTGGCCTAGAGACTATCAGTGTCATGGGAGGTTATAAACTCGATATTTTAAGAGTTCTTTGGATTCTTGTTTTTATTTTACTCATTGAGCTACATATCCCTTATTGTGCTCAGCTGATTTGTAATTAACATTTTGTGACTCTGAATTTATTTCTGCAATTGCAGAAAATCTATTTTTTTCCATGTCATGATCAGGTAAATGAGAAGAATGGTACATATACATGGTAACTCAAAATATTTATTCCTTCTGTCACTAACATTATTCTCTCTTTTAGTGGAGCCTGCTGTTAACATGGGGAGATTACTATGTACTTGCTTTTATTATCTCTACTGTCAAATTAAGAAATAAACAAATCATGCATCTCATTTCTAAGAGTTTCTCTTAGTTACTGTTGCTTTGGAAACTAGTTCCTTATTATCCATACATTTCTCAATTGGAATTGTGCTATCATTTCTAAAATAGCAAAAATAAGTTTCAATTTTTAGGATTTTCCCCCCTTGGTTTTAATTCCTTTGTATCCACGCATCTCTCAATTGGAGTTATTCTCCAATTGAAAAGATAAAATTGAATTTACAGGAACTGTTTCTTTGGCTTTAATGTGTTACAGTTCAGGTACTGATAGGTTTTGGGTCTCACTTATTAACCTCCTTTAGCTGTAGTCAATGAAGACATATATATTTAAATGCATTCAACAGTGACATCCCAAATCTAAGGATCTAAGGAAGATTGCACCTAAGTATTTGTATTTAGTCAGAGGAGTAATATTCAAAGCCAAATTTTCTTTGTGGCTTGAGGGATAGATCAGATATAAACCTAGGTATAAAAGGAGATATTATAAGCAAGTTAGAAGAAAAGAGAAAATATTATCTATCAGATTTGTGGATAAGAGAATAATTTATTAATAAATGAGCTAGAAGCCATTATAAAATGGATAATTTTGATTACATAAAGTTGAAAAGTTTTATACAAATAAAACTAATGTAGCCATGATTAGGAGGAAAACAGTAAATTGTATTGTATTAGAGAAACTGTAGATGTCAGGGGTCAAAATTTTTATAGACAGTTTCTTGGAGAGAAGTTTCATATCTAAAATATATAGAGTACATTTTTGAATATGTAAGAATATGAGCCATTCTCCAATTGATAAATGGTCAAAAGAAATGAACAGACATTTTTTGGATGAAGAAATCAAATCCATATATAACTATATTAAAAACTGCTCTAAGTTATTATTGATTAGAGAAATGCACATCAAAACAACTCTAAAATGTCATTTCATCTATCAGATTGGCTAAAATTATAAAAAGGCAAAATGACAAATGTTGGAGGGAATGTGGAAAAATAAGGACTGTAATACTAATAATTATTGGTGGAACTATAAACTTATCCAACCATTTTGGAGAGCAATCTGGAATTATGCCCAGAGTTAACAAAGATGTGTATACTTTTTGATCCAGCAATTCCACTATTAGGTTTATTCCTAAAGAGATCAAGGAAAAAGGAAAAATAACTATATGTTCCAAAATATCTATAGCAGCTCTTTTTCTGGTAGTAAAGAACTAAAAGCTGAAGAAAAATTCATCAGTTGGAGAATGGCTGAACAAATTGTAGCATATAAGTATAATGGAATACTATTGTACCATAAAAAAATGACAAACGATATTATCACAAAAAAACCCAACAACCTGGAAATACATATGAAATGATACAAAGTGAAGTGAACCAAATAAGGAGAACACTGTATATAGTAACAACAATACTGTGCGATGATCGACTGTGAATGACAGTCAAGATCCAGGACAACTCCAAGGGATTCATGACAAGAAAGATATCAATCATCATAGAAGGAACAGATAGAGTCCAAATGCAGGCTGAAACATACTATTCTTTACTTTATTTCCTCTATGAATTTCTTCTAATGTAAACAATATGTGTCTCATTTACAAAATGACAAACAGGGAAGTATATATTATATGATAATGTATGTACAACTTATGCCATATTATCTGCCTGCTTGTGGAAGGGAAGGGATGGACAAGAGAGAACATGGACAGTAAAATGTCAGAAAATGAATATTAAAAATTGTATCAAAATTCAATCTGGAAAAAATAAAAAATTTAAAAATGTAAGTGAACAAAAAGAAGTTATCAAGGGAAAATTCCAAACATTTTAGTCCCAGTGGACAAAATATATTTGCCTTTTGGAAAATAGTTTCAAATTGTTCTCCAGAATGGCTGGTCCAGTTTATAGCTCCATCAATAATGAATTAGTATCTCCATTTTTCTACATTTTCTCCAGCATTTCTCATTTTCCTTTTCTGTCATGTTAGCCAATCTAATAGTTGTGAAATGGTACCTCAGAGTTGTTTTAATTTGCATTTCTCTAATCAATAGTGATTTAGAGCATTCTTTCATGTAACTATAGATAAATGGCTTTGATTACCTTTTTTGAGAATTGCCTTTTCATATCCTTTGACCATTTATCAATTGGAGAATGGCTCTTACATTTATAAGTCTGATTCAGTTTGATACATAATTGAGAAACAAGACCTTTATCAGAGAAAGTTGGTATAAATTTTCTTCTAGTTTCTGACTTTTCTTCTAATTTTGGCTTCATTGGTTTTGTTTGTGCAAAAAAATTTTAATTTTGTGGAATCAAAATTACCCATTTTACCTACTTTGATCTTTTCTATCTTTTATTAGAGCATAAATTCTTCCCTTATAATAGATCTAATAGATAATTTTCCCCATGTTCCCCTAATTTGATTATGATATCATGATTTAATATATAGTGTGAGATGTTGGTCTATGCATAATTTCTGCTAGACTGTTTTCCAGTTTTCCCAACAGGTTTTGTCAAATAATGAATTTTTGCCCAAAAAGCTTGGATCTACACTAAATTACCATGGTCATTTGCTACTATGTAATCCTAATCTATTCATTGATCAATCACTTTATTTCTTATCCAGTACCAGATAATTTTGATGGTTACTCCTTGTAATATAGTTTGAAATCTGGTACTGCTAGGCTTCCCCCCACCATCCTGATGATTCCCTTGATATTCTTGATGAATGAAAAAATGTCTCACTCTAACCTGTTGTTGGTCATGGTGATCCAACATTATTTTACACTTATTTAGAAGGGAATGTTGGAAAAGGTTGACTCAAAGGTTCCCTTTAATCTGCCATTTTGACTTTACCCTCAAAATTATATTTTCATTTCTTATAGTACCAATTTATCATAATCTACCTATTCCCCAGTTGATGGACATCTCCTTAGTTTTGAGTTCTTTACTACCACAAAAGAACTTTTGTATATGTATAGGTCCTTTTTTTCTTTCTTTAATCTCTTTAGAATATAAGTCCAGTGTTGGTATAGTTGGGTCAAAGAGTATACACAGTTCCTTTGTCATGACTTTCGGGTGTATTCCAAATTGCTTCCCAGAATGAGACCAATTTACATTTCTACCAACAGGACATGAGTGAACTCATTTTCTTTCAGCCCTTGCTCTAAATTTACCATTAGATAGCTCTGGTTGTTAAGAAGTATCCTTATACTAACAAAATTTTTTTCTTTGCATCACCTACTATTAATCTTAATTCTGCCATCTGAGCCCAGGTAGGATAAGTCTAATCCTATATGATAACCACCAAAAATCTGAAGAGAATTATCATGCCCCTGATCTTTTTATTCCTAGTTCCCTCAACCAACATAACAGGGTTGTATTTTAATCCTTACCTTTTGTCTTGGAATCGATATTGTTTATTGGTTCCAAGTAAGAAAAACTCTAAGGGCTAGGCAATGGGAGTAAAGATTGCCCAGATAGATTGCCCAGCGCCATACAACTAGGAAGTGTCTGAGGCCAGATTTGAATCTAGGACCTCCCATCTCTGGGCAATCCACTGAGCCAGCTAGGTGCCCCCCCATAACATAGTTTTGGTTCACTTCATCAGACTCCTTTCACTTCACCCTTCTGCAGATGCAATCATATTATTCAATTATTCAGTCAATAAAAAGGAAACTAAAATATCACATGGATTTCTGAAAACCTTTGAGTTAAGTTATAGTTTCATTATATTAAATTGTTAGAAATCTCTTTGCCTCACCTAATAATAAAATATCAATATTGGAACAATACACATGATATACTCTTTTCTGTATGCAAATATACAGTAACACCTTGTTAAAATAAGATCTGTTTATTTGATGGCTATGCTGAGTTGAATTCAAAAATAAAAAAGAATATGACTCATTCTATATTTGTAATGTAAGAATATTTAATTCTATACCTTTTCCCCTCTGGAATATACCCAATAAGCACAAATATAATGGAAGTTATCTTGAGATGAATGCTAATAAGTAATATAACATATGAATCTTTGAAGTTACCAGGCCAGTTATTTCATTTTTAGGTATTTGCTTTTGCAAGACTGATTAGTGCCACTGAAATATCTAGAACCTACAGAGTGAGAAAAAAAGATATTTCATAAATAGTTTTACCTACATCCTAAATTAGGCTGAAGGCTAAACTTCTTAACAGTCTATTCTGGGCTTTCAAGAGACTATAGTTGCAGTTTATTCAAGGAAGCCAAGTGATTCCTTCCTACCATGTCCAGAGTCTGTAAGACGCTGAAAACATTATTGTCATGTCCAAGCACAGCCAAAAAGAAAAAAGAAGAATGTGTACCTCCCTCTATTCCTTGCCACATTCAGTCTAATTTTTCTGAATTTATTTGTCTTGTCTTTTTTATTATTTGCTACAAGAAATGGCTATCTGGATCTTGACTTCTGGTTAAGATGGCGGCAGAATAAGGAGCAGCACTGCTTGATCTCTCCTAACTGAAGCATAGTGGATTCCTCAAGGAGACATAAAAACGAATCCAGACGAACGAAGGGACCCCACAACAGGGCGCAGCATTGAAGGTACGTGGAATTGAGGCATTTCCACTCTATAAAGGGGTGAAACAGCTCTCACTAAAACGTGAGAGGAAGAAGCCCCTCCCCCTCCCCCCACACCACGTAAAGCTCAGAGAACAGGGCACAAGAGTGAAAGCAGGTTTGGGGCACCCATTAAGTCACTGGCAACTCCAGGGCTTGTTCCTGAGAGCAGCAAGACTTAGGACCCCCAGAGGCTAAAGAACGCGCACGGACTTTCCTGAGCTACTGTGTGGGTGAAGGCAGTGCCCTAGGCGTGGACAAGGATCTCAAGCTCAGGCTTGGACCGTGAATGGGGTCCCTGTCTAGATGGGAGCACAGCAGTGGAAGCAGCGCCCTGAGACTGTTGAAGGAGCCTCGGGCAGAGGGGTAGACCAGGGATGACCAGGAGGCTCGACCCTGAGAACAATGAGACCTGAGACCTCGGGAGCCTAGATAGACCCTGAGTGTGAGGATAAAGCTGAGAAGGCGCTGGGCTAACAACAATGGCAAGCCAAAATCGGGAAGCCCAGAAGAGAAAGATTATCAAGAAGAACTCTGGAACACTCGACAACTTTTACACAGAGAAAATCCACACAACAGAGGGGAACAAACAAGAAATCATATCCAAACCTTCCCAAAATAATGAAAACTGGTTACAAGCTATTGAAGAGTTCAAATCTGAGATGATGAAAAAGATGGAAGAGATCTGGCAAGAAAATAACAGTTTAAAAGGCAGAATTTCACAATTGGAAAGTGAGGCACGTCAACTGAAGACCAGAAATGACCAGATTGAAAAGGAAAACCAAAAGATTATAATCGAAAACCATTCCCTAAAGGCTAGAATTGAGCAATTAGAAGCTAATGATCTCTCAAGACAGCAAGAACAAGTAAAACAAAGTCAAAAGACTGATAAAATAGAAGAAAGCATGAAATATCTCAATGAGAAAGTGACAGATCAAGAAAACAGGGCTAGAAGAGACAATTTGGGAATCATTGGTCTTCCAAAAAAAGCAGAAATTAATAGAAACTTGGACTCCATACTAAAAGAAATTATTCAGCAAAATTGCCTTGAAGTTCTACAATAAGAGGGCAATACAGACATTGAAAGGCTCCATAGATCACCCTCTACACTAGACCCAGAAAGGACAACCCCCAGGAATATAATAGCCAAATTCAAGAGCTTCAAAGTAAAAGAAAAAAATCTTACAAGAAGCCAGAAAGAGACAATTCAAATATCAAGGAGCACCAATCAGAATCACACAGGATCTGGCAGCATCGACGTTAAAAGGGACATTAATGCATTGCTGGTGGAGTTGTGAACTGATCCAACCATTCTGGCTGGCAATTTGGAGCTATGCTCAAAGGGCTATAAAAGAATGCCTACCCTTTGATCCAACCATACCATTGTTGGGTTTGTACCCCAAAGAGATCATAGATAAACAGACTTGTACGAAAATATTTATAGCTGCGCTTTTTGTGGTGGCAAAGAACTGGAAAAGGAGGGTATGTCCTTCAATTGGGGAATGGCTGAACAAACTGTGGTATATGCTGGAGATGGAATACTATTATGCTAAAAGGAATAATAAACTGGAGGAGTTCCAGGTGAACTGGAAAGACCTCCAGGAACTGATGCAGAGTGAGAGGAGCAGAGCCAAAAGAACATTGTACACAGAGACTGATATACTGTGGTAAAATCAAATGTAATGGACTTCTGTACCAGCAGCAATGCAATGACACAGGACAGCTCTGAGGGATTTATGGAAAAGAACGCTACCCACATTCAGAGGAAGAACTGCAGGAGAGGAAACATATAAGAAAAACAACTGCTTGAATGCATGGATTGAGGCAGACATGATTGGGGATGTAGACTTGAAACGACCACACCAATGCAACTAACAAAAATTTGGAAATAGGTCTTGATCAATGACACATGATAAAACCAGTGGAAATGTGCATTGGCCATGGGTGGGGGGAAAGTGGGGGGTGGGGGGAGTGGAGGGGAAAGTAGGAGCATGAATCATATAACCATGTTAAAAATGAATATTAATAAATGTTTAAAAATTTAAAAAAAAAGAAATGGCTATCTGGGGATTGGAAAGATATCTGGAAGTGAAAATCATAACTAATTAGAACTAAAAATTGGTGGTTTTTTTTTTTAACAGAAAATGCTTCCTTCTCCGCAACAGAGAAATAAAGGTACTCACATGGCCTTGGCTTCACTTTTTTTCTCCACAAAGTGCTTACTTCTGATTAGGTATGATATGGCTGATCCTGGCTCCTTTATTCAGGCTTGTCCAGATCCCCTTAGGGGCATACAAACCATATAGTATTCCTATGCAGAACCCACATCACTGAGATTAGCCTGGTCTCAGTGGTTTTATAGCTTAAGGACACCCCTCTCTCTTCTTATCTATTACTTTCCTCCCCACTTCATGATCTATGCCTTGAGGTCTTTGAGCCTCCCATTTGATTGTGGTAAAGCTATCTCTTCCTCACTTTCTTACACACACCTTCCCTAAGGTTCTTAATCATTTTTGTGTCATTGACACCTTTAGCAGTCTAGTAAAGCCTAAAACCACTTCTCATAATAACATTTGTTGTCCACATTCATAATTAAAAGACTGCTTAATTTTAATATGAGGTTAGTGAAAATAAAAATATAATTCTTTTCCTATCCAAATTCATGGACCACCTGAAATCTATCGATGAACCCATTGGGTGTCCATTGGCCTCAGGTTAAGAATATCTGATATAGGGATAGCTAGATGACTCACTGGATAGAAAGCCAGGCTTGGAGATGGGAAGTCCTGGGTTCAAATATGACCTTGGATACTTCCTAGCTGTGTGACCCTGAGCAAGACTCAACCCCAATTGCCTAGCCCCTACTGCTCTTCTGCCTTGGAAATGATGCTTAGTATTGATTCTAAGATAAAAGGTAAATTTTTTTAAATTGTAAGTGTAATTGTAATTAATTAATTAATCAGTTATTTAAATTTAAATTTAAATTCTAAATCTAGAAGGTGTAGGGGCAGTTGACCAGGCCTGGGGTTCATCTGAAAAGTTTTTATCCATAGCACACATATGGGGGTGGGAGGCATAGTTCATTTTTAGATGACTTCAAAGCTTTTCATTATCTTGCATATCCAAATTTCTGTAGCAGGGATTCTTAACCTGAGTCCTATGACTTTGTTTTTTAAGTATCTTGATAACTATATTTCAGTACAATTGGTTTCCTTTATAACCTCTATATTTTACACATTTACAAACATTATTCTGAGAAAGAATCCATACTAACAGAGGGGACCATGATACACATACAAAAAAATAATCAGAACCCTGGATCTCTAGGGGAGAAATTTTATCCAGTGAGTATCCTTTACAACTCAAGAAATAACATATAAGCAGAAGTTTCCTTAATTCAGAATCTGGGAGGCGCCTCAGTAGTCTGGCTCCATTTTTATGATGAGGGAGCAGGAGCTGTTAACTTCAATGTCTCTGATGCTCTTTTGGGAGTTTTCTTCACCTTACCCTTAGTTCCTAAAGGAAGGAACTAGATATGAGGAAGCTAAGAAGTTAGAAGCATTTTTTTTTTGTCTCCTCAGCATCAAAAGCAAAAAGGAGAGAGAGAGAAATAGTCAACAGAGGTACACACACTCCACCTAGCTTTTACTGGGTGCTAAAGGCTCTGGATTTTTTGACAGGGATTTTTTTGGCAATGGTTTATTACACACCTTCATTTTCAGGGAAAACCTATTGCAGGATTCTTCCTTTGTAACAGAATCCGTAAGGGAAATTCATTGTCAGTCTGACTCCCAATTATACTTTAAGACTTTCAAACTAGAAAGCTTGTTACACTGGGCTGTGAGAATCACTTGGGTTACAGAAGAATGTCTTCTCAAAAATGTTAAAGGAATTAATGACACAGCTAGAAGGAAGTGAATTTCATTATATCCCTGAAAGTTATATTAATGTTATGGTATCAGGATGTATTTTCCTCTCTCCTCATATGTGGGTGATGGCCCTCTCACTACTACCAAATAGTGGGAATACTATGGAAGAACAGATGTCTAACATTTAGTACAGTTAGTTTGCTAAGGAATGTAGAAAAGAGTCCCTTATGCCCATAGCCTTGTCTTTAAACTGATGCAAATGGATATTGGAAAGAAGGGAAGCCAAATGAGCAGGGGCACACCATCCACCCATCCCTAGTCCTGAAAAAAAAAACAAAACAACAAAGCTATTCTCTGATTTAAAAAATTGTTTTCCATTCTTCCCCTTTCCCTCTTCCCTCCAAAACCAATTAAGGAAAGAGGGTTCATTGGAAAAGATCAATGTAATCTTAAACCCAGTCCCAAGAATCATCACTTATATTATTATTATTGGCAAAAGCCAAGAAGGAAAGAAAAACAGACAAATTTAAAAATCTAGGAGTTAATACACCAAGTCAAGCATAGGATTTATATAAAGCTATAAAACATTTTTCAGAGAAATAAAAGAAGAGATAGAAAGACAGTCAATGTTCATGGTGACTTGTGCTAACCAACATAACAAAAATTATATTACCAAAATTACAAGAACAAATAGGCAGTTGTCACTATATTTCTATCCGGTCAGACTATATCTGGAAGAGTAGATTCAGCTGAATGGCATATTTTCAGAAGTATGTTAATAAGCTGGAGAGTGGCAAGAGGAAGGTAACCAAGATGACAAAGAATTCTGAACACATGCCATTTGAGGAGCAGCTGAAGGAGCTGGACATGTTTAGTCTGGAGAAGAGAAGACTTAAGGGAGCAAAATAGCTCTCTTCAAGTAACTGAAGTGGTGTTACTTAGAAGACACATTAACTTTGTTCTAATTGTCCCCAGATAAAAGAAGTATGGGAAATAAATCAAGGATGCAGAGTCAAATTTAGGCTTGATATAAGAAAAAGGCTCTTAATACTTATGTTATGGAATAAAAGGGGAGTATATGATAAGGGCTGCTGATCAATGAAGCTCGTACTTGAAGGCACTGGGTGATATCAGCTGGTCTTTCAGGCAAGGAAAGCTATCTCTTAATACAGAGCAACTTAAGGTCAGCCAGAAATTGTGAGAGCCTGATTGAAGGTTTTATTCAGCCTCCTGCAGTTATTCTAAGCTCCCTTGAGGGGAGGAGTAAAGAGGCCCCTCTCTGCCAGTGAAAACTGGAACCTACAGGGAGTGAAATCTGGCTACTTCCTGCCCAAGATGGATGCCTGGTTTAGGCCTCAAGAAATAAAAGAAAGTTATTCCTTTCCATCTTCAGCCTTTGCCCTACTAGTGGGTACAATGATTCACCAGAAACTCTTTGTATAAAGCCAAGGGGTTTATTAATTCCAAGGGTAAGCTGAGGGGAAAAGGGGTTGAGGTCAGGTAACTGCAGATAAAGGAGAAGCTGGTGCTGGAGAAGGGTCACAGAAGAGGGGCCAAACTGAGAGAGGCTGGCTCCCTCAGTCGGGGATAATTTCACTGCCCTGAGGTAATAAGGTTTAGCAGATCATAAGATGAGGTGATGGCTTGGTTTTAGATTGTCCCTGCCTGCCTACAGAAGCTAATTCCCATGATCTCCACTCACCAAAATACCCTCCTCCCAGGGCCCAATGGGGAAATCCAAGGAATAGCAGGATATCAAGGGAAATCAGGCAATGCCCCAAAAAGCCCCAAAAGCAAAAGGCCCCTCAGTTGGTTCTGCCAAAATATTTATACTCCCAGGCTCCAACAGTTTTGCCATGAGGCCCAGGTCAACATTCCGTTCTTTCCAGCTGTCGGGGCTGCTACAGTTGGTTTGCAAAAGCAATAGCTTTTAGGGCAGCTGGGTAGCTCAGTGGAGTGAGAGTCAGGCCTAGAGACAGGAGGTCCTAGGTTCAAACCCGGCCTCAGCCACTTCCCAGCTGTGTGACCCTGAGCAAGTCACTTGACCCCCATTGCCCACCCTTACCATTCTTCCACCTATGAGACAATACACCGAAATTAAGGGTTTAAAAAAAAAAAAGCAATAGCTTTTGCTGCAACCCTGTATTACACTTATAGTTATACAAAAGGAGAATTGGCTGCCTCAGAGATTACTAGGTATTCTTTCACTAAAGAAAAAGATGGAAAGATCACATTTTAGGTATATTCTAGGGAAGTTTTTCCAGATGAGATCCTTTTACTGTCAGGTTTCTCTATGCCTAATCTGTTTTGTTATTTTAACAAAACTGTTTTGACCACTACTTTGTATTTACCAAATTGCCTAAGCCAAAATGCCACTTATATAGCTGGGTAAGGACACTGAATATCTAGTACAGCACTCATAGAATTATGATTTAGAGCTGTAAGGAAATTAAAGACTGCCTAGTCCAGCTCTCTTTTGTGACTTGCCCAAGATTACACAGCTGTAAAATGTCTAAGAAAGATTTGAATCCAAGTCTTCCTGTCTCAAGTCTAATATTTTATCCACAATACCATATTGCTTTTCATAAAAACAAAGCAAAAGAAAAAACAAAAAACCTTTGCCATAGAAGAATACTGTATCTTACAGTGTTAAATGCACATATATGTATCCTTCTCTCTACATATAAATGGTCTAGTAATTTGTGTTCTCTGGATATGTTTTATATTCTAGGGGGAAAAGTTACATTTCAATTTTGAAAAGGTCAAATATAAACCTTCTAAACATTTTATTGTAATAAATTTTAATTTTTTCCAGATTATATGTCAGTATAATTTTTAATATTCATTTTCTGATATTTTGCAATCCATGCTCTCTCCTTATTCTCTTCTCCTCTCCAAGAAAGCAGGTAATATGATATAGATTATACATATATTTTCATATGATACATAATTCTTGTTCATCTTGTGAAAGAAGACATATTTCTTACACTAGACAAAAATTCATGGAGAAAAATGAAGGAATGGTATGTTTCAATTTCTATTCAGACTAATCTGTTCCATCTATGTCAATGAATATCCTTTTTTTGTCATGAGTCTCTTGGACTTGTTCCTTGATCTTGAATTGATAATAGTTATTTACAGTTGCTCATCATTACATCATTATTGTGATTGTGATTCTCCTTCTGCTGACTTCACTTTGTATCACTTCATATAAGTCTTTCCAGGTTTTTTGGGATCATCTTATTTATTATTTCTTACAGAACAACAATATTCTTTTAGAAGCACATAACACAACTTGTTCAGCCATTCCCCAATTGATGAACATTCCTTCCATTTCCAGCTCTTTCCCACCACAAAAAGAGCTGCTATAAATATTTTTGTACAGTTAGGTCCTTTCCTCCTATCATTAATCTCTTTGGCATACAGTCCTATTAGTTGTATTGCTGGGCCAAAGGATATTCACAATTTGATTGATCTTTGGGCATGATTCTAGATTGCTCTCCACATTGGTCGAATCGATTCATAGCTCCACTAGTGGTATATTAATGATCCAATTTTTCCACGTCCCCTCCAATATTTATCGTTTTCCATTTTTGTCTTGTTAACCAGTCTGATAAGTATGAGGTAGTACCTCAGTGTTATTTTAGTTTGCATTCTCTAATCAATGGTGATTTGGAGCATTTTTTCATATGACTAAAGACAGTTTTTATTTCTTAATCTGGGAACTACCTGTTCATATACTTTGACCATTTGGCAGTTGGGAAATGTTTATAGTCTTATAAATTTGTTTCTATTCTCTGTATGTTAGAGAAAATTTGTTAAAGACATTTGCTAAAAACATTTTTCCCAGTTTGTTGTTTGCCTTTTAATCTTGGTTGCATTGCTTTTAGTTGGGCAGAAACTTTTTAATTTAATGTAGTCAAAGTTATGTTTTCCATCTCATAATATTCTCTATGTTTTGTTTTGACCTAAATTCTTCCCTTGACAGGTAAACTATTTTGTGCTCCCCTAATTTGCTTATGGTATCACTCTTTTTTTCTAAATTATATGTCCATCCTAAACATTTTTTAAGAGGACATCTAGAAATTTGTCACTTTGTTTCTCCCGGCTTCTTTTTTTCCCCTCCCTTCCTCACCCTCATTACCCTTTCCAAGAAAAACCACTCAAATTTAGGTTCAAATCTTAAATTTCAAACATGATTTCTGTTAAAAGATTCCCTATGTGTGGGGTTCCTACTTCCTAGGAGTATGTTATACCATAAAGACCTTATTTTGAAATTTTCTGTTAAGCATTTTACAAAGTGATGCACTTCACTTTATAATTACAGGTAACTTGACTTTAGTATTTTCAACTTAAAAAATTCTTTTCGATTGCTCAATGCCCTATTTATTTTGTCTAATCACAGTCCTATTTATTTCTTCTAGATGCTCAATCACACTTTCTAAATTGGAAACCTAAGCAGAAAAATATCTATTTTTTACTCTCTGTCTCACCTTATATTATTAATAAAGAACTCTATAGTGTGACTTCCATGAGAAAAAATAGGTGACTAATTCCTGCCACAAGGCTTTAGGGTATAAAAGCAAATGATAAGTTCATGTGCTTGAATTTAATTTCCCAGTTAATTTTGATTACTCAAAATAATTTCTGTATTGGGGACCTGTTTTTACAGAATAGGCAGTGTAGGACAGTGGAATGGCTAATTTCAGAATTAGAGTTCCTGCTCACCACTTGGGTTACCTCAAACAATTCATTTAAGTTTCCTCATGTGTAAAAGAAGGTCTCTGAGTTGTTTTCTAGCTCTAGATTTATGACCCTATGATAATTTTTCTTTATAAGAAGGAATTAGAAGAAACAAATATTTAACTATTTTAGAAATATTTTATTTACTAATTAATGAGAAAAATCCTATAAAATCTTATACTTAAAAGTTGTAAGGAACTCAGGAATATTAGAATTAGAAGGGACTTGAGGTATCATCTAGTCTAAGAACTATCTAAATTATGAATGCCCTCTTCAAAAACCCTACCAAAAAGGGCATAGCTTCTTAAAAACTTCTGGAATGAGAAACTCTCTACCACACAAGACACTACATTTCATTTGAATATCATTCTAGTTGTTAGGAAGTCCTTCCTTACATTGAATTAAAATAATTTCTCTCTTTGAATGCTTTCTCTCTTCAGCTCTGACTACTGACGTCTTTGGTTTCCTTTGAGTCCCAATTAAAATCCCACCTTTTACAATCAGCCTTTCCTAACTTCTCTTGATTTCCAGGTTTTCTCTCTTAATTATTTCTTATTTATCCTGCCTATAGCTTGCTTTGTATATATTTTACTCATGATGATTCTATTTCACTTAAATGCCAACAATTCATATAGCAGTTTTTAGTGTTTCAACCAATACTCTTAGCCACTAATAATAAATACTCAGGCTATTTATCAAGCATGAAAGACAACCTTATTTAACCTATTCTATTATCAAATTGTGAAATATAGGTCATAGAAGAGAAAAACACTGAAAAATCTGTTCTCTTAACAGTATAAAGCTTCTTGAGAACAGAAACTACCTCACTTTTGAATTCGTATTGATCACCACAGTGCTTGGTATATAGTACGTATTTAACAAATGCTTTTTCATTCCCATAGTTCATTCATATATTTGTCCCTTCTGTAAGAGTTAAATTAGGAGTTTTGACAAAATAAGAGAGCAGCTTTTAATAATTTTAGTTTAATGAGAATATAGTATAGTTGTAAATTAATATTCTCCCTGTAAGTCAGAGAAAAGAATATTTCTAGCAGCTTTTAACAATGAACAATTTAGCTTAATTAAAATAGAGATAGTAAAAGAATATAGTAAAATGAATATAGTAAAGGAGAAAAATATAAGAAAGAGGTAGAGAAAGAAAATTTCCTAATATCTATACTAGTTATCCTATAACTACCATAATTACTAACTAAAATTGCCTATAACTACTGTTAGAGAAAGTCCAGCTGATCACCCTTCAGCTTGGCTCAGCACTCGGAATATATATATATATCTCCCAACCACCAACTAATCACCAACCCACACCACCAGCAACCAACCCCCAACAACCAACTCACGCCCAGCAGCTAACTTCCCTGCAACTACCAGCCCTAACTGTCAGCAACTGATTCCCCAACCACCTCATGCTGGCCCCTTTTATAACCTTTTCCTACCTTGCTTCCTGTCTTTCTGGTTTCTCCTTCCTGTTTCTCTGATTCCTCCTTCCTGTCTCTATGGTTTCTACTTCCTGTCACTGTGGACTGGTTAATCCCTACACATCTCTATGGTAAGAGGACCTCCAGGTCCCCTGTTAAATTAAAAAAAAAAAAAGAATAAAGAATTCCTTTTTTATACTTCCTACCTGCAGAATAGAGATGCAATCTCATGCTTTCTTCCTTATTTTTCTGTTCCTAAAGTCTGTCCCATCTCTTTTTTTTTTTTTTTTTGAGATTTTGTGGGGAAAGCTAGGCCCAGCTTCTCTTATCACTTTCTTAGGACTTTAATTTAGTCATCATTCTTCTTAAGAGAGCCAAAAATATCCAAACCCTCTTTTATTTTTACTATTGGTATTCTTTACTTTTATTTCAGTAAAGAAGTCACACTTGAGTTCTATTCTCTCTACCAAATATGGTGCATTAGGTACTATTGGAAAAGGTAAAAATATATATTAATTATAGATCTTTGGTATTTGAAGTAAGATTCACTTATTTCTCAAAAGAACTTAAAGATCTCTCTGTCCCATTGCCCCCCCCCTTCCTCATTAGAAAAACAAAAACAAAAAACAAAAACAAAAAAATTTAGGTCATGTCTGACCATAAGTCCTATTAAAGAAAGCCCGAGTTGAATATTTCATCTACTACCTCCAAACACTTGTACAGGCTATCCCTCAAATATAATCTCTCCTCATCTCAATCTCTTAAAATCTCTAGCTTCATTCAAAATTTAGCTCATCCACCAAGTCCTATGAAAAACCATTTTTTGTGTCCATAGGTGTTAAGACTTTCTCTCTTTAAATCATCATGTATAAACTTATTTGTTAACATCCTGTATTTTCTCAATAGAATGGAAGCTCCTTGAGCTCAGTGACTATTTTTCATGTTGTTTGCAAGCACAGTACCAAATTCATAGGAAGCATTTAATGTTTGATGGATTGTGGTGCCATTGGAAGAGCTAAAAGACTATGGTTCAAATCTTACCTCTCCTACTTACAGTTTGTATTGCCCTAGACAAGTCATTTTTCCTCTTTCAGCTTGCTTCTTCATCTATGAAGAGGTGAGACTCCATGACCTCTGAAGTCCCTTCCACATCGAAATCTATAGATTGCATTGAATACACTATAATTGGTTTCAGGGCTTTCTTTTGATCTTTCACTCACCCTTACTTAACTAATCAAAAGATCCATGACCTGAAAGGATCTAGGGTTTTTTACCTGTTATTTCCCTAGGAAAGCCAAAATTTTAAACTGGGCTATATAGTCATGGGCAGTCAAACCCAGAAAGATGTCCTAAATTTTATTCTCAAAGCAATTTACCTCCTCTCCCTACTCTGTAGCCCAAATATAATAATTCCAGAAAGATTTTATAGGTAGGTCAATTTTCTGAATTGCCTTGAGAAGCCTGTGACTGTCCCAGATGTCTCTGAACTAAAAATACCAATGCTATCAACGTATGCTTTTGCAAAAACTTTCATTCCAAATAACAATTTCTTGACTGATGACTGAAAAGCAGATGATTCCTTAATACTCAAAGCAGCCCACCAAAGTTATACTCCATCTGTTGTACCTAGACTCTCGTTTGGGAGCTCATTTCTACCTACTCACTTCAGGTGCCTAGAATTGAATATAATGTGTACTGACCAGTTTGAAAGAGAAGGGAGCTTTTGGTTTACAGTTTTGTTTTCTTTGAAAAAAAAGAGATGGGGTGAAATATAGAATGACTAATGGTTACTGTTTTGTTTTGATTTTTTAAGGCAAAGAAAATCAGATAAATATCTTGGGAACTACGAAAAGTAATAAATAAATGAATACTTTCTGAGAGAAGTAGCAACAGATAAGGATTCATGCTGAGAGTTGACGAAAATGAAGAAGAAACCTGGGGAGCAGGAATAATATAGTTAGTGACATTGGCTGTGAGAAAGAGAATGAGAGGCAAGGAAGGAGTCCTTGGGTAAAGTGCACCACAGACAAAAAACTCAGTTGAGCAGTGGGGTACCAAAGCCTGGTAGAGATTAGAAGGATCTTTGAATCAGTATTCTAAGGAATGAAAGGAACAGTGACTAAATATATTGCAAGAAACGTGCATTTGCTTTGCTTGACTATGCATATTTGTTCTAAAAATCCTATTTTTCTTTTCTTTCCTTCTTCCTTCCTTCCTAATAATGTCTAATCCCTCCTTTTTTGCCCTCATTCTCTTCTAAGCATAATATGATTGAAACAGAAAACTCTCCTGATTTATCTTCTGATTTGGGGTTGGGAAGGATTTGGAAAGGAGAGAGGAGCTAGCATGAGTATAGGGAAGAGGGTGAGGAGAAGAAGGAAGAAGAGGAGGAAGAGAAACATGTCATCTAAACACCTTTTTAAGGAATAGCAGAGAACAGAAAGAGGTTCAGATGGGAAAAGACCATTAGGACAACTTCAAAAATGGCAAATGTATTTTATATTTTACTTATAAGTAAGTTATACATAATAGGGATTTATTTTTCTGTTCTTTATACAAGACCCCTTTTTTGTGTTCATTAAATTCTGAATGAAAAAGAAAATACGAGAAACCAAAATATACTTACAGCAAGTAGCAATTAAATTGGAGAAAAGAAAGTTTCAGGATATTTTTGAAAGAAACAATTATGTAAATATGGGGCTCTGATCACTGAGTTTTACAGAGAAGGTAGGAAAAAGACAGCAGAGAATTTTAAAAGAAAATGATGAGTGGCAAACCATAAAGTAGAAAATGCAAATAATGAAAACAATTTAAAAAATTTATGGGTGAGACAAGTATTTGTCAGTGATGGCTAGCTATACAAAGTACTATTTATGAGAACTAGACCCAGTTGTAACTTGCAGGTCTAATATTAATGTAAATTAATGAAGAAGGAAAGCATGACTGATTTTAACCCTGTAAGGGACTTGACTGAATCTGTTCTATCTTTGCTCTATATCCATGACTCACTTGCATACTGTCAAAGTGTCTGCAGCTCATCCCCTCTCATCATTACATGTAATATCTACCTCCACTGCTGCTTTGTCACTGTCATGACTTCCAAATTCAGCCACTCATTTCATAGTTTTTTTCTTTTGACTTTTTCTCATTTTTTTCTGTGTTGTTTCTCCCACAGTCCTTGGTTTTTGAATGAAAAGGTTCGTTTTCCATGGATCTTGACCCTCAATCAATATTCCTTTTACTCTTCTTGGTATATAAAATATATAATGCATAGGTATATGATATATGTAGCATATACAATATATATACACATACACACATGCATATATACTTAATAGATAATGCTAGATTTTGTCTCTAGGTCTTCATTTTTAAAAAATAAATGAGATAGAGGAGAAATCAGAATTCAAAGTGGCTTGCTTTGAAATAATATTTTTCTAGCTATTTTTGATATTGTGTTTCTTCACTATAAAAATTCTTTTTTATCTTATTTCTACTTTCAGAATAATTAAAGATACTTAAAGATGTCAGAAGGGTGACCACAAATATCTAAGGTTTTACTGTAGATGCAAATAATTAATCAATAAACATTTAGCAGCTAAATACCTAACAGGAAGAAGAAAGCCCTGTTCTATATTCGAAAAAGGAAAATTAATGTTTTCTGATTGAAAGAAATGATTATCACAATACTTGCCACTAAAATAAATACAGATGTACAGAAAATGTAGTTCTTAAATTTTGGGCTTTTTATTAGCCATGTGAAGTAAAAAGCCAGTGTCTTTATTTCAAAGAGAATGAAAGTTGGATACCCCCTAACAATAAAAAAAAAATAACAACAAAAATAAACCCTTCTGCAGAAGAAAGATTTTCCAAACCTGACAGAACTGGCTATTGTATTGGTCTTGTTGCTACAAGCAAGTCTCACACAGACCAAGAAAGTTTAAATGTAAAGTAAAAAACATTTGGGACTAAAAGAAAACTCATAGATTTAGAATTAGAAGGGACTTTAGAGGTTGCTAAGATAGTTAAATGAATATAAAAACTGAAGGGGAAAAATATCTTTAGTGTGGTTTAATTGCTTGGTTAAAAAAGCCAATTATCAAATTAGGTCAACACTGGACAGTTACTACTAATAAAGAATGAGTTTTAATATTGTAACAAAAATTTTTAAGCTTCAGTTAAGTTAAAAAAGAGCCATCTTTGTATCTTATTTTGTGAACTTTACTGAAGTGGGAGAATGATTTTATCCTCAAGAATTTTTCTTTTCTTTTTTCCTTTTTTAAAAAATATTATTTCTCTGTCCTTTGTAGAAGTATTCACATCATGTATGGGGATCAGGTAAAGATAGAACAAGTGGTATGTGAAGACTGAAATTCTCTAAACTTTCATGTGAATTATAAGTAATCTAATTTGATGTTCTTCTTATAGATCTAATGTTTATAAGATTAATTTGATATGGTCTGACCTGGTTTTCATTACATGAACTAATTATTAGAAGATCAAAAGTCAGGCCCTAATAAATTATACTGAATCTTATCACCAGCATCTTTTAAATAGCATTACCTAGTAACCCCCCACATATGACTTTGTTATGGGTAAATTGAAGCTGTTATTGATTAACTAAAGCTGTTATATTAAGCCTATTTGTAGACACTTGGTAGGGGGTTAAATATTGGGCAGGCAGTTGATAAACATCCTGAAGCTGGTAGATACAACCCTTATTTATTTATAGTAGAGGTGAGATAGGAACAGGAGTTAGGAATAGGATAGGAAATCTCTTAACCTTATACTAAAATATCTAAATAAAACCCCTCAAATCTTATTGCTTTCTTTGCAGCTTTTTCTTGCCTACAAGCAGGCCTCCTTAAACTATTCTCACTAAACTAAGATTAAATTCTATCTCACTACACCTATTGCTAAACAATGAACCTTAAATTGATAATTAACTCCTTAAAGTAATATATGAAAAACCAAAATCTGCTGAAGCCAACTCTCAGATATAACTATCAGAATCTATTGGCAGAGAGACACCCGACTCAGCCCTGCTCCCAAGTCAGAGAGAGAGTAGACAGAGCCTCCTTTGGCAGCTCCTTCTCCCTTGAAGAGAAAAGCTCTCAATAAACACTCTTTCTCAGTTTCTTATGTGTATATTAAACTCTCAGAGGTAACTGTCTCACAAGTCACTAACAGATCTTCTTAGTCTGAGAGAATGACCCAGCAGCCTGCTCCCAAGGAAATCAGAGAGCCTGGAGCCCAGAACTAACTGAATTCTCTCTTTTATGATAGGTCTCTTAAAGTAATGGAGGGCGAGAGCTATCTGCTCTGTCTCTTAAAGCAAACAAACTGAGAGCAAACATTACATAAATTCCTTATAACAACTTGGAACCTGGAAAGTGGATCTTCTAGGAGGAATATTTCTCTAAAATTTTCTTGGAAATAAAGCCCATTCCGGGTGCTATTAACAACTGACACCTGTTATAGGATAATGGGAGCACCAGGTCCTCTGATGGTATGAGGAGCTGAAGCTGAGTGAGTGTGGGAATCCCTAGGTATACCACTAAGTTGTTGTGGTGAACTTGAAAAGAAACATACAAATGCAGAACACCCAGAAACAGTTCAAGATTTTTGCAAAGTTCAAAGTTCAAAAGTTTTTTCACAATGTCTTTTAAAGTACTGTGTTCTTGCATCTTTCTTCTTGGTGATTTTCTTGATTTCCTTTTCTTCTCTTGATGCTTTTCTCCTTCTCTGTCACATGTTGTCTGTCATCATACATGTTGTTGGATGGGCTCTCTGGTTCAGATACAGGAACAGTGTGGATTGTGATGCTTTGTCAGTAATGTCAATCAATTGTTTGTGTCTGTATGTTATATGCACTTTCAGATGTTTTGCAATGATTTTGAATTTCAATTATTAGTCCTCAGCACTTTCTGGAATTTGTCCATCTTCAACTGTTTCTGGCTATTCTGCATTTGTATGTTTCTTTTCACGTTTCATGTGGGTTACATGGTATCCACAAATCTTTTCCTTCTACTTTTATACTTGTAGGGGTAGTGAGCAAAATTTGATAGGGTCCTAACCATTTGGGATCTGTTACTGATTTTCTTGTGAAATTTCTTATATACACTTTGTCTCCTGGATTCAAATTATGCAAGTCGTAATCCAGGGGAACTCTCTGTTGAATCAAACCAAGTTCATGGAGTTCTGTGAGTCTTTGTTGCAAGGCATGATCTTGCAATGTATTTGCTTGCCCTACATTGTTGTTTCTGTATGGCATTAACATGTTGTTATCTTGATTGTTACCCTGGCTTGGCTGTATTATTTTATGGATTGATTCATTGTTCTGTGTGAGTGATTCCTCTATTTGGTTATCTCTTAAGTATTTAGAATTCTCTCCAGGTGGAGGCATTCCTGAAGTAACACAAGCCTGTAAGTTTGGATGTTTTTGAATCAAGGTTTTTCTCATAGGTTTTTTTGGCTTAAAGTCTTTTACTGTTGGGTTTAAGTTTGAATGTCCTAGTATGTCAATGCAATTCTTTTCTCTGTTAACCTTTTCATGTGCCAAGTCTCTCGGAGGTTTGCTTGTTTTAGTGCTTAAGGATAATGCTCTTTCCTTTCCAATGGTTTCTATTGTGTTGCTTTGCAGTTTCTTTCATATCATTGCCTATCTGTGTGTGAAACTGCTTAGAACACCCATTTAAGCTTATCTCTTGAACTGTTGCATTTGGATTTGTTAGTGCTATAGTCATTATGTTTGGTTTAAAGTCTGGTGTAAATGCATTTGTATTTTTCTCCTTTCTCTTTGAATCATTGTTTTTTTATCCCATAAATTCTGTTTTTTATTTCTATTACATCCCTGATCATTTGATTCTCTTCTTCTATTTGATCCGTAGCTTTAATCTTTGCTTTTCCAAGTCCACAGTGTATTTCCATGCCCAAGTCTCTTATATCATGGTTTTTATGTCTTTTCCTATTGCCACACCCCTTGGGCTTTCCCTTATGTTCCTGAGCTGTTTCCTGGCATCATAAGGTATCCTGTTTTTCTGTTGGTATTTGGGAATAATGTGTTTTTCACACTGCACTATGTATTTTTGCATAGTCTACAGGTCAGGAGCATGCTGACTAGAAGATGCACAATTGTGATCACAACATTTGTTTTCTCTCTTGTGAGTGTTGTATCTAGAATTTGTGCATGTATTATTGTAATTGCTTCTTTTATTATTGTTGCTGCTAAGTTGGGCTTTGAGGTGACAATTTTTCACTATATGTCCTATTTTCCCAAAAAGAAAACACTTTATATTATTATTAAAGTTATTGCTAGTTTGTCTGAGTTGTTGGTACTGAGGTCTAGCTTTATATGCATGTTGGGCTGCCAAGCTTTTGATTTCCTCTATTTCTTTTTCTTTGATGGTAGACTTAGCCTCTTTTAATTGCTCCTTTAAATCTTTTATGATATCATCTTTTTTCTCTAATGGATTCTTTGGATTCTTTGGCTTCCTGATTTCCAGAGTGAACATATGCAGCAGTTTTACGTAGGTCTTCCAAACTTAATGATTCCCACCCAGGACAATGCAAATTGAAGTATGTCCTAATTGGTAGGGAACTGCCCTTAATAAATTGTCTCCTTATGTGCTGCAAGTTGGGTTCATTTAAGTCTTGGAACCCCAAAATCATTTCCCCAGCTTTGATAAGCCTATCTAAATATGTCGTGGGGTGCTCATTTATCTCTTGCCTTAACTTTTTGAATTTTCCCCAGGAATCAGGATGCTTAGCAAAGGATTTCATAGCTTTTACAAGATCTTCCCTAGCTCTTAGGTATACTAGATTTTGATGACTGTTTAATTCTAGATCTTTATAATATTGTGGTCAAGATGTTAAGTTTGTGTTACTACGGGTCTCCTCAATAAATTGTGCTTTCTCTGCTGGTGTAAATAATTCAGAAAGAAGAAGTTCAATGTCTGAAAATGTAGGATCAAAAAGTCTTAATGCTTTATGTGCATTTATTTTGTATCCTGCAACTTTGCTAAAGTTGTTGATTATTTCTACAAGCTTCTTAGCTGATTCTCTAGGATTTTTTAAGTAGACCATCATATCATCTGCAAAAAGTGATAGCTTAGTCTCCTCCTTGCCCACTTTGATACCTTCAATTTCTTTTTCTTCTCTAATTGCAACTGCTAGTGTTTCTAGTACAATGTTAAATAATAGAGGTGACAATGGGCATCCTTGTTTTACTCCTGATCTTATTGGGAAGGCTTCTAATTTATCCCCATTGCATATGATGTTTGTTGATGGTTTTAGGTATATACTGTTTATTATTTTTAGGAAAGGTCCTTCTATTCCTATACTTTCCAGTGTTTTCAATAGGAATGGATGCTGTATTTTGTCAAAGGCTTTTTCAGCATCTATTGAGATAATCATGTGATTTTTGTTTGTTAGACTGTTGATATGGTCAATTATGTGGATGGTTTTCCTAATGTTGAACCAACCTTGCATTCCTGGTATAAATCCCACTTGATCGTGGTGAATGATTTTCTTAATTACTTGCTGGAGTCTCTTTGCTAGTATTCTATTTAAGATTTTTGCATCTATGTTCACTAGGGAGATTGGTCTGTAGTTTTCTTTCTCTGTTTTTGGTCTCCCTGGCTTTGGAATCAGTACCATATTCCTTTGAGTATTTTTGAGCCAAAGGATCTGTGATTTTTATGGTTGTGATTATAGTGCCCAGAACTTAACAGATCTTCAATAAAAGTTTAGTGATTGAGTATTCCCTTCATGATGCAGATTGTAATCTGTCCATGCTCTTCCTTTCATTTCCAGGGGGTCTATCTAACATGAATCTCTTTCTGGTTCTCTTGGCAGTAGAACAAAGATTTGTTCTTTGCTTTAACTTGCTCCTATCATGTAACTGATGTCAAGATTGCTATTCTGCATATAATACAATGTATTACTCAGAACTAGAGGGTGTAAACCAGTGGTTCCCAAACTTTTTTGGCCTGTTGCCCCCTTTCCAGAAAAAATATTACTTAGTCCCCTGGAAATTAATTTTTTTTTTAAATTTTAATAGCAATTAATAGGAAAGATAAATGCACCTGTGGCCATCACCACCTCCCTGGATCGCTGCAGCACCCACCAGGGGGCGGTAGCGCCCACTTTGGGAATCACTGGTGTAAACAGTCTTTTCACTAATATACACTCTTAATACTCACATAGAGAAGCAATTCTCCAGGCAGTTTAAAAGCAGTCCAGAGGATTAAAAAACAAAACAAAACCAAGAAGGTTAATGAAGCAGTCAATGAGAGGCTGCCTGAGGCCTCAGAAAGTCCCTGCCAAAGTCTCAAAAATCCATTTTTCACTCATTTTTCTCAAAGGCCCTATAAATGGACACTACCTCAGGCCACCTGGAGGCAGTGGTAATATAATCTGTCCCAGATCTGCACTATAATTCTCTTACTTTACAACAATCCCAGCTAGTGTTGTGATATTTCTCCAGTTCCACTAGTCTTTTCTAGCTCACAACAGAACCACTTTATTTTCCAGGCACATATTTCTCAATTAACAATACATAGCAACATAATATCAAATTATGAATACAAATAGCAGTGATCAAATAGTGGGAGACGTTAAAGGGCTAGAGATGAAGCTTTGTGGAGTTGGTGAGTCTTGAACTGACCCTTAAACTGAGAAAGTAGAATTGAATTAAGAGGATATGGGTTTTTAAGAATGCAGTATGGGACTTGGAAGACTGAATGAACCAAGGCTTTAAGCCCAGTGCCATTTCTTATATTCTAATAACAGTATCAGCAAGTGCCACCAGCCCCAATTATTGCCAATGGATGTGGTTTGCTTGGTTGTGCAGGAAAGAAATGCCCTACAATCCAGAAGGGTTGTGTTTGGGGTTGATAGCTTTGTCAGCACTTCAAGATCTTGTGCACTGATATTGTACAATGCCCGGAAAAATTTATCTGGAAATGTCTACCCTGAGTGCCAGGAGATAAGTAATGAAAATGCAATCAATAGCTTTCATCGAATTCATGCATCTTAGTGCTTCTTCAAGCTATATAGATCTCCTTACCTGTCAAGTTTAAAAGTTAGGGCAACTATTATTTTGCACAAAGTCCTCCTCTGGGTATAAAAAAGGAGCCAAGTAGCCACTTGAGTACTAACTATCAGAGAACACATATTCTCTGTGCAGGGCCACAGGGAGACAATGATCCTTGTTGAACCACAATATAAATTAAAAATAACTGCCAAGGAAATCTCTAGAGGCAAGATCTACTGAACCTGAGTGTACTTGCAATTGTAGCTCTGGATGAATGAGTTCTAATTGGCTCCTGTAAAATACAAATCCTTCCAGGGAATACTGATTAACCCTACATCTTGAATTGGAGAAAATGCAAGGGTAGGATATGCCTTAAAATGCTAGATGCTTATCCTTTGAGTCTTGTTTGGGAGGAAAGCATTTTGTAAAATAGTTAAGGGCTGCATAAACCTGAGTTATATAGGTCAGGGCTTCAGTAACCTGAGATATTTTGGGAATGTGCCTTTCCTTCATTAACAAAGGTATCATTGCCCTCTATGATTGAGTAGCTGGTCTCTGGGTTGCTGTGGCTTATTCATTAGAGTAGATATTGTGCTGGACTTGGAGTTAGGAAGAACAGAGTTCAAATTCCACCCCTGACACATACATGACCATTGGCAAAGTTATTTGCCTCTTTAATCCTCAGTTTCCTTTTTGAAATGACTTGGACTTAACCTCTAAGGTCCCTTCCAGTTCTAAATGAATGATCCTATGAAGACAACATTGCATAAACAATTCATCAGCCCCCTTTAAGACTGGACCACTAACCTTCTTGAGGTCCCAAGAAGGGTATGCCTTTTTTGTAAAACCCTTACTTTCTATCCTACTAACAATCTTAAGACAGAAGGGAAGGGGGTAGGCAAATAGGGTTAAGTGACTTGCTCAGGGTCACACAACTAGGAAGTTTCTGAGATCAGATTTGAACCCAGTTCCTCCAGACTCTTGGTCTGGCATTCTCCACTGTGCCACCTAGCTATTCCTCAGTGTCTTTCATAGGGATGCTCACGACAAGATCACCTCTCTTCTTAGGCAATCTCCATCCAAGGCACTTATTGAGCAAATCTCTGTTAGCACTGCCCTCCAGCAGAGAGAAGCTGTTCAGTCCCATGTGCAGAGACTCCAGGGGACCCATCCCAGTCACAACCAATAAGCAGACTAATGGCCATAGTCTCCTGTGGTTTCTTCTCTTTCTAGCTATGAATGGTCCTAATTTGCTTACTACATAATTTGATTGGTAATTCTTTACACAAGCTACTGACAAAATTGTTTCTAATAGTATACCATTGGTGATCTGTCCTATCTGAAGTTCTGCATATTGTTATCAGTTGTCACAAGCATACACCTGACAATTATTCTTCATAACAACTTATAGGAAAACAGCTTAATATAGTTCACAAAATTGAATCAGTTACGCTCAGGTGATTTCTTCCCACTGTTTTTTAAGATAATCAAATTATTCTCCCCCCACATTTCTTAAGAATTCTATTTCTATTTCCTCTTCTTTATTTCAGATACTCTGATTTTCTGAGATAAATAGGATTAACCATTACATTGATGATCTGTGTTGCATTACTCAAATACATCAACAATGAGGAAAATATCTGGGGCCAGAAGTGAGGAAAGAAGTGGGACAGGGCAAGAGAGGGAGAAGAAAAAGGAAAGGGAAAAAGATTTCACAAATGCTATGTATTTCCTGGGCAGTTTCTATTAGTGTGGCTTTGAGCCTAATGAAAGAAAATCAGTTCATTTTTTGTTAATTTCCAAAGCAGGGAGAAAAAACAAAACAAAGCATCAACTCAGTTCTTTCTAAACAACAAATTAGTTATGGTTTTATTGCTGTTTTTACTGATGGTATTATGTTTTGGGATGGATAAGAAGGGTAGGATTATAACTGAAACTAGTGTGGAAAGCATCACCATAGTCATTCTTGTCTTCCCATTGTTTTCCCAGGGCACTTTGAACTGAATACCAAATCCTTCAATTGGGACTGGTGGGACTAGTAAGGGGAGGAACATGGAGTCACATCCAGTGAAACACTAGTGGTTACAGTTGTTTTTTGATCCTTGCCTTTGAATGGCAATGAGACCTTCTGAGGTCTTTAAACAAGCTCTTTCTGGATGAAAGAGAAAATATTTCAAGATGTAACTAGAGGTCCAAGTAACCAAATCAATAGGGTTAGGTTTAGAACAGTCAAAAAATGCTTTTGTACTCTTAAGTAGGGCAGCGAAACACACTCAAGGGAGGAATAGGTATTGTTAAAATGAGGTTTTACCCCAATCTTTCTACCTACTTTTTATGCATTGGGTTGCTACCCATAGGACCTTTCTATCTAGTCCAGTAGTGTCAAATTCAAATAGAAAGGTTTATATGTTATTTATATTGCTTGCCATTATTATGCTGGTTTTTCCTTCTCAGTCAGAAGTCTGAGTGAGGCGGGCAGCCTCTCTGTGTATAGAGCTGTGGAACAGTTTTTGCCTGAGTCACAGGACAGTGCTGCCCCTCTCAGCTTTATCCTCATGCCCAAGGTCTGGGCTCTTTAGGCTCCTGGGGTTTCCAGTCTAGCTGTTCTCAGGGTCAAGCCGCCTGGTGGTCCCCTTGCTTGCTCCTCTGCCCAAGGTTCCTTTACGTATCTTAGCATGCTGCTTCCACAGTCGAGCACCCCTCTGCACTGTAGGTCTGTGCCCACGGTCTGCTCTCAAGGTCCGCACTCAAAGTCCACGTTCTTTAGCCTCTTGGGGTCTTAAGTCTTGCTGCTCTCAGGAGCAGGCCTGATCCCAGGTAGCTGCCAAGAACTTAGTGAATGTCCCACGCTTGCTCTAACTCTTGTGTGCTGGCTCTGGCACTGTAGGTAGGGTGGGAGGTATTGATCAGCTCGCGTTTTAGTGAGAGCTGTTCCACCCCCTTATAACGTGGAAATTCCCAGATCCCACATACCTACAATGCTGCACCCTATTGTGGGGTCCCTTTGTTCATCTGGATTTGTTCTGTCCTTTTGAGGTATCATGTATAGGTCAATTAGGAGAGTTAAGCGCCCTGCTTCTACTCTGTAGCCATCTTAACCTGGAAGTCCTTATAAAATCTAGACTTCCAGGTCTAGCATGCTGCTGTCTGCTGTACCATTTAGCTGCCTCCCTGTCCAGAATGTCTTTTTAAGTTGAATAAATCCCTTTTAAGATCAAGGACTGAATGTGCAACCCTGATCAAACCCATTTAACTGCCCTGTGTCTCAGTTTTATCTTCTATAAATGAATCCCTAGGATTGGACTACATGTTCCCTTCAAAGTCCCCTTGTACATCTCGAATTCTAAAATTACTGACATACATACCCATCTTTGAACACTTGGGTTTTACCTCACACCTTACAAAGGTGATTTGTTACATCTTTCCATATATTCGTTGGTAGTTTGCAATCCTTTTGAGAATAATTTTTTCATATCCTACTGGAATGGCTCCTGTTACGACTTTATTTCCATTCCTTATAGATCTCAGATATCAGAATTTTTTTTTATAGATATCTGATGTTGCTAACTTTATTGACCTAAGGCAGGGAACCCCCAATGTAGATTAGCGCCTTCTCTGAAATTTGGGGCAAGGTTGTGCAGTGGATGGATGGCCAGCTTAAAGTCGGAAGACTCAACTTTGAGTTCTAATCCAGCTGCAGATACTTATTAGCTGTGTGACCCTGAGCAAGTCACTTAATTTTGTCTTGGTTTCCTAATCTGTAAAATGAGCATGAGAAAAAAAATGGCAAACCACTCCAGTATCTTTGCCAAGAAAATCCTGAATGGAGTCACAAAGAGTATTTCATTACTGAAAAATGACTCAACCACTGCAATTTATAGCCAGACAGTTGCCTAGACACTAAGAAGCAAAATTACTGCCAGAAATTGTGATTACTCTGTGACTATGTTTCAGAGGTGACAATTTAATTCAGAGCTTCCTGTCTCTGAGACCAAATTTCTATCCAGTTTTCTACACTGCTTCTCACCTGTGTGCAAGGGGAAATTATTTTGGAGAAACTCCATCCACCAATGGAGATGAACATCTGACCATTTCACTGTAGAGTTGACTGGGACCCTGAGAGTTAGATGACTTATCCATGGTAATATAGCTAGTTTCTGCCATAGTAAGAATCTAGGTCTTTTGACTTCAAAGCTAATCCTGTACCTACTATAGCTTTTTAAAATTTAATGTAAAAAATGATCTTTTATCATTTGTGATACTCTCTATCCCTTGTTTAGTTAAAGAATCCCACCTGTAGCTTGGTTGTATTAACAGCATTACTTTCTATTTTCCTATAAATGTTTTTAATGGATCTTTAATATTTAGGTCACGTATTCTATTATGGCTTGGTTGTGATCAAAGACATAAAATGGTATTCTAAACCTAATTTCTATCAAATTGTTCTCTAGCTTTCTAAGTTCTTTTTTGTGAATTGGGGCATATTTGAAGACTAATTTTATTTGACAGTTTCTGCTTTGTGGTTTATTGAACACTGGAAAACTGTATTTCTTGCTTCTAGGTTTCTCCATTATGCTAATGTACTTTTCAAATTATATGAAATACTTTTGATGATTATAGTTTTACAATATAATTTGAGATCTGTTAATAGTAGGCCTCTTTTATCCTTGCTTTAGGGGAAAAAAGAAATCTCTTAAGATCCTAGGTTTGATGTTTTATCAAATGAATTTTATTACCTTTTTCTTGTTTGAAAAGTATCACTTCAGTGGTTTGGTATAGCACTAAATTTGTAATCTAATTTAGGAACTATGACCTTTTAAAAAATATTTCTGTAACCAGCCATGAAAATTACTAAGCTATTCAATTATTTATCTTTCTTTACTTCTATAAAGAATGTTTTATGATTGTATTTATGTAAATCCCAAGTGTGTATTGGTAGGCTAATTCTTATATATTTTATATACTTTATCATTATTTTGAATAGCATTTCTATCATCTATTAATTTTTTTTGTAAGCTGTTTTTTTTTTTAAATTATTTTGTATCATGGCACTTTAGTGAAACTGTTAATCCTCATTAGTTTCTTTCTTGATTCCCTGGGACCTCATGTTATCTGCAAATTTAGATATTTATTTCTTTCTCTTATCTTAATTGCCATAGCTAGTATTTCTAGCAGTGTTGCACACGGATGGTCCTTCAAACTGGCAAACAGCTGCCTTCTCATATTATTTCTCATACCTCCTTTTATAATGACCATATCATGCCCATGATGTTCAATTTTGGATTATATTTAACTTTAAAAAGGCAGATACAGGGAAGAGATAAAGGACCTATATTATAGCTGCAACAGAGCAGCAGGAAGCCCAATTCATTATGACACTTCTGTATGGCCCAAATTCACCCCTGCTATCTTCCTGCCAATAGAACCTGCAGTAAGAAGGTGATGGTTTCTAGAGGGAAGTGGATGATTCTAATGTTCTTTTTCTTCCTCCTACTTATTCACTGTAAATTTAGAAAACTAGAGTTGACACCCAAAAAAGGAAGTCCACTTTCCTGGCAGCCAATCCAGGTTGGTAGTAAGGAAATAGATATACAGAAACCCCAAAACTGAGAGGAAAACGTTGGTCAAAGGCCAAGCAGTCAATTGAGACAGAAAATCCAAAGGAAAGAGCAAGGAAGTGAGGTTAAGCACCTCAGCTAAATAACAAAATGACAAAATACAAAAGTAGCAGAATGATCCTGATTTGGAGGAAGTCTCTTCCAGCCAGGATGCTTCTCATCTATCAGCTGAAGCAAGTGCTGAAAATGATGTACTATCTCCAGGGCTTAGTTATTTAAAGCCCAGAAAAATAGCAAATTTTCTTCCTAGCCAATGGTACTGCATCTTTCCATTCTATGAAGAGAAAGCTCTTCACACTTTGTAAAGGAATAACCAGGTGCTGACACTTCATTAACACATTAACAAACTTTTCATCTGTCATTACATCAACTGAACTGTGTATGTGTGTGTGTGTGTGTTTGAGGAGTAGGAAGGAAGGTTTAGAACTAAAACTGACTCCTTACAAAAGAATCAGCCATCTGGCTTGGCTGGGCCAGCCTCAGGCTGTATGCAGGAGGGCTTTGAATTTAGTGAATTTGATATCAGGAATATGGTTAGATTCAGGATATCTCCCAAGATAATGTAAATACCTTTCTATTTTTCTTTTGTATTCTTCACTATTTCAGTGAACTCTGACAAATATTTTAGTAAATATTTGGATTGAATCAGAGATGTGATTATGCTTTACTTGTAGCATATGTGATATAATTTATAGTGTTAGTAATGAGATTCTAGCACTGAAACTCAAATCAAAGCTGTAGAATTACTCTCCATACGTTTTAGCTTCAATAAAAGTTTCTAAAAAATCTATTCAGTAGTTCAAACATCTTAGAATAAAATTATGATTATAAGCTATATTACGTATTCACATTTGTAATAAAACATGGCTCCTAAGAATATATAGCATTAAGAATATTCTGAGTTGATTTCTATTTTCATCAAGTAGCCTTCGGATTCATTTCTTGAATCAATCTGCCAAGGAATGGCTGTACTGTAATGATGCTAGATCCTGGACCCTGGTTTATCTTTTTTTCCCTTCAGATTTATAATTTCATTGATATAAGAGGCTTCCCTGGAAGTGCTCCCTCCACCAATTCAGGGCAGTCCCCTCTCTGTAACTTATAGTCCCAGAGTTATATACTATATATCGGAGGTAGTTCTTGAACTCATATCTTCCTAACTCCTAGGTTAGCTTTCTATCAGTTACGCCATGGTGCATCTTCCCAGGTATATCTTTTATTTTAAATTAAAAGTTGGATCTCTAATTCCCAAATGAATCTCATAACAGTTGGTTGATGGAAACCAATACTGCAGTGCCCGATCACTCCTCTGGGAACTGATAACATAGTTTTCGCACCTGGAAGCCTGAAGGACACACAGCCTCAAAGGACTACTAGGTTCAGGCAACATTATTTTAGTATATAACCAGTGGGCTTGGCTCATTGAGCAAATATGCATGGCCTGTACATAATGTGTTGGCATTTTGTTTACTTTTCAAATAGCTATAACTTATACATCTTATTGAGGGTAGTGAAAGGGTGAGACTAGAGATTATTAGGAAAATACTTAAAACGGTCAATTTTAAAATGTGTTTCCCAAACAAGCTACCATTATATTTTTTAACTAAATCACTCCCCAAACCCTACAGGAGATAGGTATGGAAGCTCTTGGGCACAAGGCTCTGATAACATGCTTTTGTTTTCTATAGGGTTGCTGAGCTGGGAGGGTCCTCCGAGATCCCATGTCTCAGACCAAGCTGTATTGCTAGCCCTGCCAGTTTTCAATGTAAGGTGGAGAATGGGATATGTAGGTAATGGTTTTCCCTTTCTCGGAGCCTGTCCTTATAGCACCTGTGATTGATGAGAACCCATGAGAGATCTGTATCTCTGACTCCAGGATCCTGGAGGCCAGAGCTGTTCCTTTGACTAAGCCTCCTGGCTACCAAAGTGAGCCAGTTTCCTATGCCTTTTAGCCACATACAGGGTTCCGTGAAACCCTAACTACTTCCGCTAAGTCACTTTAGCAGCGTCTTCTTTCTGGCTAGCAATGCAGTAGGCATTCGGTGTTACTACAGTCCTCCAGCAAACATAAAACCTGAAAATTAAAAAAAAAAACAAAACTCAACTGGTTTATCAGTTGAACATCAGTAAATAGTAAACTTATCCATCTTTTATTCAAATAAGCAAGCATTTATTAAGAACGTATTATATCCAAGCTGGAGCATTTAGATGGCTCAGTAGATAGTGTAAAGATTGTAATTAATATTCAATGCCTCCAAAGTATGATATTTATAAGGATTTTATTTAAAAAGCCCTGGGGAAGACCCTCACTCACCCTTCACCATGGCGCCTTCTCTCCAAAAAGCCCCAACACCACACCCCCCATAAGCATATCAAAAACAGCCCGCGAAACCCACAACCAATAGGAAAAGGCCAAAGGCCTTATGGGTATGGTGAAAAGGAGTTTGGGTAATGTAGTTTTAACTCACAACCAATAGGAAAAGGCTTAAGGAATTATGGGTAATGTAGTTTTAAAGGGAGCACAAGGTAATTTCAACTTTACAATAGAGAGCTGGGGCTTTCTAGCTGTATGATCCTGGGCAAATCACTTCACCTCTCTTTGCCTAGGAGGCAGCTAGGTGGCTCAGTGGGTTAGAGAGCTGGGTCTGGAGTCCGGAAGACCCGGAGCTCAAACCTAGCCTCAAACAATCTCTGTTTGCCTTAATCTACTAGAGAAGGCAGTGGTAAACCCTCCAGGATCTTTGACAATAAGGACAAACTACATCTGCCCTCAAGGAGCTACCTATACATATTTCTACCCCCTCCTCTAGATTATAGATCTAGAGACGGGATTGCAGAGGAATGCGAGTCCAACCCCATACTTCATAGATGAGGGAACTGCTTGCCTAAGGTCACATAGGTAGTGTCAGAGGCAGAATTTGAACCCAGATGTTCTGACTCTAGAGCTAGAGTTCTTTTCACTGTTGGAGAAGCATCCTGCATGGTGTAGTGAATAAGATTTCTGAGTGATAGTGTGCTGATGCCTTGTCAGAAAGCTAGTGAGCTAGAGGAGCAGGACATGAGTCTTCAGTCTAGACTAATGTGTAATTTTGTTTTGCATAAATTTATTACAAAGGGAGGACTTTCATTTTTTAATGTATTTTTTGGGGGGAGAGAGGGAGGAACAAGGGAGTAGTGTCACAATAAGGGCCAAGCAAGAGGATTTCCTCTACTGTGTGATCTATCAGTTTTGAGAAAGAGTCATCCAAAAACTGTTGCACTAGAAATACATATCGACAAGATGCCCTGACTTATAAAAATTAAAATTGTTTATTCAAAATTCTCAAAACCAAATATGTGTAAAATTTAAATAAACTTTGAAATTTTTTTTGTAAGATTGTAGCATTCATAAGTGAAGTTATTAAAACTTTAAAATGGCACTAAGACTTTTGGGACAATGAATTTTAGTGTACAATCAATGAGAGAGTTTGTTTTGCTTGCTTATGCCTATTTATTACAAGAAAATTTTCTCTCAGTAGGGATAAGAGGGAGAGAAAATAGGATCTATTAATTAAGAATAAAGAAATTGAGGAGAGCTACAGATAAAGACATTTTGAAATCACTTTTAGATGAGATCACCATGTTGTTTTGCTTAATTATTTTACTTTATTGCAAGGGGCCTCTAAAGGACTAGGGGCAATATGAAAGTATATGTAAAAATGAAACACATCAGTAATACTCTAAAAAGTAAAACAAATGTAATATATTAAAAGCTGTATATGATATTCAATTTAATAAACAAAACTTTTTTCTTTATAGCTGGAAATATTAATGTGTGTTAAATTTGTTATTTGTAATTTGGATAATTCACTTAACCTGTCTGGGTCTCAGTTCCTAAAATGTAAAATAAAGTTTTCACAATAGATCAGGAGTTCATCACCTGTGGTCTATAGCTCTACAATGAATTTCTTGTTAGATTTTTGGGTTTCTATGAACTTGGATAGAAAAAGCATTACATGTAAGATATTTTCATTAACCTTTTCCTTTGTATTTTATTCACTTCAAAATATTATTCTGAGAAAGACTCCATTGGCTTCACAAGACTGCCAAAAGGGTCTGTGTGTGTTATCTATGGGAGTATATCTACATAAAGAACTTGGACCAGCCCCATGAAGTCATCATTGTAAGAAACACTGGATGTGAAAATTTCTTCTATGGATGGTTTAACTCAAGAGTTGGCAAACTGAGACAAGCTAACCAAATACCAACCATTTCTGATTTTGTTCAGTGGGAAAGTTAAGAATGCTTTTTACAGTCTTAAGTACAATAAAGCTTTATTAAAAAATGTAAAAAGCATTCTTAGCTCTCAGGACAAAAATAAGCAGCAGCTGGATTTGGCCCTCAAGTACTGGTGTTACCATACCTGTATAACTTTATCAAAATATATATTAAGTGAAGATGTGAATGAACCTCAGTTTTGTGACTAGAGATTTTACAAAGAAAAGAAAGCATTGCTATCATAAAACTTGCAAGACTAACAATGTATTTGAAAAACAAAAAAAGTTTAAATGTACTGGAACTTAAAGTTAAAACAGAATTTAAAATACAGTCTATAAATTTTATTGCACCATTACAGATACATTAAAATTCAAATACTGATAGTAGCAATAGCAGCAATATATTAAAATAATGTCTACCTAAACTTACTAAATGCTTGTCTGTGGAAGTCCTGCTTCTGTGGTCCAGGTCTCTTGGAAGGATGATATTGTCAGCATATTGAGACGAACGAGAACAGCCAGAGATTCAGCAAGGCTTCACAGGTAGACTATTCTGGTCAGCTCTGAGCTGGCTTTATTTTTTATACCCTTTTCTTAAGATTACATACAGGTTGGCATGAATTTTCATTTTCATCATAAATCTTTTATTGGAGATAATGGATAAGTCATACATTAACTTTGTTACTGACAACTTTTCATATTCCAGTAACTTTCAATATTTTTCAAAGGTATGTTTAGGCTGGGACATACCAGTCTTTTCATGGAACAACTTCTCAATTTTTCATCCATTGTCCTCCCTGTATTAACATTCCACATCAAGGATCAGGGAAGCTTGAAAGCATTTTTATGGGCATCTGTCAGTAGGAATTGTGAAATCTAAGTGCAGTTTTGTTGGGGATTTAAAATCTTTAATATTAACTCGCTACCCGCTGGGTTGTTTTGAAGTGACTTTTGGGGGAAATTCTGTATTATACATATAGGTGGGACTTTCCTGGGAGTCTGTAGGGGGCCTTTAAAGGTTCTAGTAATAGCCTTTACTATTCTTCTGTATTTCGCTGGGGCTAAGTAGGGATATTCCAATAATAAGGGGTGTAGTGAGAGAAGAGTCACACAGGGGAGTCTGAGTAGGTATTTCCATATGTCCTAAGGCCACTTTGCAGCTTTCAAGGTCCCACCTGTGACTGTGTCACACAGGGTGGGTTTGATGGCTCCCAGCATTTGTCAACATACAGTGATACGAAATAGAAAACAAAGTACAACATTCAAAGAATAGCTCACTAAAGAGTTGCAGTCAACATAGTGGTTTCTAGAGTACCTGCAACAACTGATGATGGAGAGAGCAGTGCTATGAATATAAAGAAATAAAGCTTTTAATAAAGAACTATACAAATCTATATATGTACTTATATACACATAATACATATTAAAATTTATGATATACTTTCTGATACATTAGTTTTTCATCTTTACATATTTAATGGAAAGTCATTAATATTAAACATAGATCATTTCATAAATGTACAATATTCCTTTAAAGCATGTAATTTTTCTTTAAAAAAGTTTAAGAATTCCTGAGTTGCTCTGGAAACTGGATCCTGACTCAGATTTGGCATCTTTGAGGAACTATCAGTAGGTACTATGAAATCCACCAAGATCCAAGTTTGTAGCAGTAGTTAAGAGAAAAAGGAAGAAAAATTCAATTTACATTACATATTTAAACATGTTTAGTCATTTTAGTCATATCTAATTCTTCATGTGACCTTAAACTAATTTGAGGTTTTCTTCGCAAAAATATTTCTTTTACAACTCATTTTACAGATGAGGAAACCGAGGCAAAGATTATAATGTGACCTGCCCAGGGTCACATAACTAATGTGTCTGAAGCTGGATTTAAATTCACATCTTTCTGACTCTAGGCCTGGTGCTCTATTCATTGCACCATCTAGTTGCTGCCCAAAATATATCATTTTTTTTTTCTACTGGGACTTGATTTTCATCAAGGCAAGGAATTATGGGTGTGAAAATCATGGAAAAGCCTGATGGTTCAACCTAGAACTCAGTTCAGTCCTAGCGTTTCAAGAGCACTTTAAAGTTCACTGTCTTCTTCATAGTCTCATGGGCAGTATGTATCACATGGAGGACTTGAACTCTGAGCCTTCCTGGAGACTCTTCATTACACTGGGTGGTTGTGAAGCTCAAATGACAATGTATGCAAAATGCTTTTCAAAGTATAAGTGTGAGTCATTATTACTTAACAGATATGTTGATTTTGGAGCAACCCATAAAATCATTCATAGAATTTTTCTATTTCATTCTCTGCAATAGAAGTTGGTATAAAGGCAGCAACAATAATGATGGTTTTGGTGGTCTTTTTGCTTGTGCTCAGGTTAAACTCTATTTCCTATTTCATTATGTTTATTGTTACCTTTGCCTTCACTATGAAGCCAGCCATGCCAATTATCTTGTTTGAGGAAAATGTGAGCCACACTTCCATTGAGCTGCAGCTTCTTTCTGTTTCCTGCTTTAATTTATAACAAGAGTGTCAATGTGGCCATTACCTACAGCACTAGTAGATCGATTTGTTGGTCATTGGACACAGATTGTACCTGAAGATTCTAATAGTGAAACTGATTCTAGATGGGTTTTGAATTATGGGGTTCTTAGTATTCTTTGCCCCTTGTCCCACCACTCTCCTGTAACCGCTGTGGAATCAGAGAATAAGCTGGAATAATAGAATCTCAGACGTGGATGTGGCTTCAGTGGCTCCCTCATCCACTCAGTTCTTGAGCTGGAATCTCCTGGGCTGCATCCGCAACAAGTGCTGCTTAGCTTCCTACCTGAAGACCAGCAGGATCTGCACACAGGCTACACAGGACTGAGGGCCAGTTTTACGTGTTTCAGGGGATGTTGTGGCCAAAGGCTTCATTACCTACCGACCAACTGTGAGCCCCTGAGCCTCTCTGGAACTGGCCAGGCTTCTCTTAAGAGAGCAGACAGGTGATCTCTGAGATTGTAGAAAGAAAATGCTGGGTGTCTAGAACTTCACTGCCATAGAAGCAACCGTGGTTACTTCAAAGTGATAGAGAGGAGGGAGGTGATGCTGAACTAGCACCCTTGTGGGAGTTTTTCAGTATATTTAAAAAATCAATTATAGCATCAAATTATAACATTTAATTTATACAATATGGACATACCTTCATTATGTTCCCTAGCTATATTTTTTTCCAACTCCTGCTGCAAATGAAATAACATAAAAATATTATTCAGAATAATGAGGTAAATGAAGAATAAGTAATTTGGGATAATACACAGAACTCAAAAAATCATTTAAAAATTGCTGACAGATAGATATTAATTTAGTTTGACTACTAGTCATATACTGACTTAGCAAAGTAGTACAATTATTAACAAATTCAAGAGTTTATTATAATTCAATGTATACAAAGAAACACGTGAACCATGGTTTCACGTGTTTAACATAGTAATCATGTACTCCAAGCAAATCTTACTGTTGTGTAAATAGAATCCCCTCCCCCAACTCCAAGTTCGTCCAACCTCCCTGTGTGGCTGGATGTTATGTGAATGCTCCAAACAGAGGTCACAGGTGAGGAGCCCCAGGAATATGACCAGGAACTAAAGGTTACGGGCCTGGGTCCAGAGAGATGATAAGGGTGTGTATGGGCCACATTGGCTCTCTCTA
>NC_058134.1:136449107-136496189 GCF_016433145.1 Gracilinanus agilis | reverse complement strand
TTCTTTAAAAACTTTATATCATTTCTAGGGATATTTTGTTCAGCCTGATCATATGGAGAGTAGAAAGACTTTCCTGCAGTCTTTTCACCTTCTTCTATATTAAGACTAACTCTTGTCACTAGCAGAAACACCAACAAAGCATGAGATCTGCAGGTCATTGCAAAATAACCTTCTGTGTTATGTGAATATTGAGCTTGTTGGAAGGGAGACCTTTAGTGTTCAGTTATTTCTGTTGGTGGCATTTATAGCTAAAGTTTTACCATGTTGGTTTGCCTCTCTAGAAGCTCCAGAAGAATTATGTACTTTTGATAGGTTGATCACTTCTCAAGATATACTAGTTTACCCAGATGCCTATAATTGGGATGTAGACTATTACTGAGCCAAAGTCTCAATGTGGAAAATAGCTTCCTACCAGTATTGACCAAAAGAATTCTAACAGAAACTACTTCACAGTCACTTCTATTGCTTCTCTTCCTCCTGCCAAGGCATTTCCAATGCCATTTCCTTTTGTGACTCAGGACCTCTTCCCTGGGGACTAAGCCCCATTCCACCCTGATAATGCCTTTACCTGATCATCCCTGAGCACTAAGATGAATTCCCACAATTATAAAAAGATTCATATTTGCATTAAAGATGTGCCTTAGAAGGAAGCCATCCCAGGTACCTGATACATAGTGTGGTCATATAGAAGATCATAACTTGGCTCATTCTTTGTTCATCCAATATTTTATTAATAGAGGTACTAAGTATGCAGTAGATCTGAGAGTAAAAGTAACCTAGGTTCACGTTTCCCTCATCACATACTGGATGTGTAATCCTAAGGAAGTCTTTGAATCCTTCAATGTTCCTCAGCAACTCTGACACTGAACAGCTGCCAATCTGCTTATCAGGAGCCTCTCATCCAAGGTTTCACTTTTTGTGGTTTAAGTTATCTCTACTCAATTGGAAAGGTGGAGGTCTTGAGGTCTGCAGCTGTCTGCCCCTGGCTGAGGTCTCTTCTGTTTTCACTTTTAGTTTTTCATTTCTTTATGGTGGGGTGGGTGGGTGGGAGGCTGCAGAGAAGCTCTCCCAGAGAACAGAGTGGGATGAGCGAGCACATTTATCCATGGGGTCGGGAGTTCAGTTATATCCATGGCTTTAGCTATCCACAGTAGGCTTGGAATATATCCCTCAAAGAGTTTAACAAATAGAATTCTGTTTCAAATAATGAAGTAAAACATAAGTTTTTTGGTGAGGGTGAGAATTGATTAAATTGAAGATATTTCATTTTTTGGAGCTTGAAAATCTGCCTTGCTTTGGAGGGAGACACCTAATAGAAGATGGACCATGTAGATTAATTAATAAGAAGAAATAGTAACTTGCCACAAAAGGCTTACCTGCTTATAGAGTCCTCTGGGCAACTTTTTTCCACTACTGTAGATAGAAGTAAAATACAAATAAAACATAAATACTAAAAGCATAATTTATGAAACTTTGCTACAATGTGGTTTTGGAAACATGACAAGGACCCACAATACAATTAGAATTATGCTATAGAGAAATGTCATAAATGGCAAGGCTCTGTGGACACAAAGAGGTCTTCTTCAAGCATCTGATGTCTGTCAATGATGTGATCCATAAGCATCCCACTAGCAGGCTCTGTCACACTGATAGATACAATATTTCTAGCAGATATCCTTAACAGAAGGGACAAATTAGTATAACATGATTAATAGGGCATTTTTTATGTTGGTAGATTGAGAAGTACCATCATTTTCCCACCTTTCTTAACATACTCCTCTGTATGAAGTCAAATTTAGGGTTTGACTAAATAAGAGAATTTTAAGGTAATATTGTGGTTGCCTATTTAAAATATTATAGCTCAAGTCAAAATGACTTTTAGTAGTATTTATTTACAAAGAAGTAGAAAGAGTGAAAGTAGGGAAATGTAAGAAGAGGGTAGAGAAAACGTATAGCCTATCACACTAAATGTTGCTCTGGTGTCTGGCTCAGCCCTGGCAGAGCTCATTAAGCCTGAGCAGAGGACCCAGTGGTGTCTTGTGCAAAGTTTTCATCAATGCAGTTTCCTCCAGGAAAGGAAGGCCTCTCTGGAACTAATCTTTCCAGAAGCCAGGAAAGGAAGGTCAGCTACTCACTCACCCAAGACAAATTCCAAAGGAGAAGATCCAGGAGCAGTCCTTCAAGAAGCAGTCCAAGAGCCAAAGTCAAGGCCCAAGCTTAAGGGCCAGTCCAAAACCACCTCCAAAAGCCAAATCACCAGCCAAAGTTTCCCTGATAGGAAATTCAGTACTTTTTATAATACTTTTCCACATTACTTCCTGTCTCTCCCTCCACTTTACAGGAACCAATTGCAGTCTTTCAATTTGCTTATCACTGCCCAGAGGGTGGTTTGTGGCTCTGGAGTTGGCTCCCTTTGGTAAGTGACTTGGGAACTCCCTTACTTAGTGTTAAGTAGGAGTGTTTAAGTTTTCGGTTGATTAATTTAAAAACTGCTGATTGATAGACACAGAAAGTTTGATTCACTCTTCACACCTTACAGAGAGCATGTCAGGAGATACAGTACTGCCATATTCAATATTATGACCTGTTAGGACCATTCCATAAGTCAGGGCATGGCCAGAGATACTACTTTATTTAGTATTACATATATTTCTAGCTCTTCTCTGCAGGAAAGAGATGCAGAAACAATACACCTTGCATAGATCTCTATATTCCTACAAGGAAGAGGTTGATGTGTTGCAAACCTATATACCTCTGCTTTTAAGTTTTCCTGAGGAGGGATACTATAAACAAACACCAATAACTTATGATATACAATGTGCATCTGTTATCTCCTCAAAATATAGTCCAAAGATAGGCAGATGAGCAGTGAGTTAAGCACTTCTCTTTTTATCAATCATCATACTAATCTGGGGAAAGAAATGAAGAGATGCCAATCTGACCATTTCATGGAGTGCATTCCTTCATTATCTGATTTGTCACCATGCTCCAAACTTGACTTTCTCCATCCATCCAACAAAATGCTGCCAGATTTCTTTTGAACTTAATATGTTCAATGAGATATGAGATTTCATCTACATGGAATTCTTAGTGAAAAAGTTGCTTCCGTGGATATAGACAGACAACTTCTCTGTAGATTATAATCTTAGAGAGTGCTTTACCTGAGGGAGTGAAAGATTAAGTGACCTGCTTAGAGGCAATCAGCCAGGATGGATCAGAAGCAGGTCTCACACTCATGCCTTCTTACTGTAAGACCAGCTCTCTATCTAGCATGCTAAGGCTGCCTCTCCAGCTTCCAGACTAGATATTATACATGATTCTTGTCATGACTTTGCTGCTGAAAGACCATCAGTTACTTCCTGAATAAGAAGTACATAATGCTTAGCCTCACACTAAGACTTCCCACAACCTTGTTCTGACCAACCTTTCCAGCCTCATCTCATCTTGTTCAGGTCATCAACTTCAAAAGCCAAATCATCTTGGACTGAGATAAACCTTCAAGCAATTAGGGTCAGGCCACTGGCCTGGCCAGGCAGCTGGTCAAGCAGGCCTCAAGATACCAACTGTTTTAATTATACTGAAGATTTACCATACAATCAATATATATTAGATAAGGTCTAGAATTTACCCTTAATCCCTCTTTTCTCACAATTCACCCCAATCCTTTCTTTTACCTTATTTGTTACTATCAAATAGTTGATTTAAGAAACCATCACAGACCTGGTTTATTCTCAGTTCCAAGGAAGTTTTCAGTTAGAGATCCACCTGACAACTGGTGAAGGAAAACTTCATAATCATTCATCTTCTGATTTATAACAACAAATTGCAGTCAGAAATAGAGATCAAGTTTTATTATCCTTGAAGATATTATTCAATTGGATTATTAATTGAGGGAAACAATCACTTCCTCATTTGTCAATGGTAATATGTTGGAACAAGTGAACTGTTTACTCCTATTAGCAGATTCAATACAGTTCAGAGGCAGCAGCTAGATCATAGGAACAGCCTCCAAGTAAACCTATCCTTTGTAATGTAGAAAATAATACTTCCATATTTCTTGGGGCAACCTGTCTGTTGCCCTGGTTGGAATGTTGACCGTGGCATGAGCCATAGGGCAGGTACCAACTGGCAGTTGGACCCAGAGTATATAAAGGCCTGGAGTCCCACTGCTGGGGTTCTTTTCCTACTTCACTCTTCTCCTTCCCTACTACCCCTTGGGTGTGGGAACTAGGTGGATTGAGTGAGGTGGAACGTGGGATATCTTAGTTTCCTAGGCCAGGCAGGGTTAAAGATCATTGCTGACCAGATAGGAACATCAATCTGATATACCAATTATTCCTTATCAAGAGATTACTTTATATTTACCATCAAAGAAACCATTTTATTTCTGTCCCAGGGCTGGTCCCTTGGGTCAGCTGAAGTTCATAGCAAGGGGTTTATCAACATCCTGAAATTTAGATCTAGAAGGCAGTAATGAACTAGTTTCATAGTTTTCCTAACCCACTCTCCAATCCCTTTTCCCAAACCAATTTATTCAATAAATCCTTAATTTAATTTAAGAACTAGTGTGTCCTACCTTCATCTTAGATTTAAATAGCGATTGCTGTTCAAGATTCTAAGTGAGAGACAGAGTAACTCCATTACTGTTTAGACAGGAAGCACCATACTTCCCTTCCTGTCTAATCTCTCTACCAATAGGAGTTACTTCCTCAGCCAGGTCAGAGGCTGAAGGAAAATCATCTTAAAGGGGTCTAGTCCTTACCAAGGGAAATTACACCAATCCCTTGGCTGACTTAGGCACTGGGTATTTGACATTCCTACATTCAATACCTCCAGTCTACAGCTTGTGACTAGTCCATATTAATTTCCTGACTGCTTTATAGCTTTACCAACCACCATTACAGATTTAGTCATAAAACCCTCATTACAGCTTGCATTCGTATATGTGGTTTCATTAATATCTCTCATTGCTTCTCACCTCCTCCTGTAGGATTCCTTGGGGCTGTATAATAATCATTTACAGTTTCCAGATTAGTGATTTTTACTTTATCTGAACTTCTAACTTTGTTAGTACTTTTTTATACCCTATATTTGTTTATCTTAGTAATTTGTTAACATAACTGATCATTCTTTTTTTAATTTGTTTTCTGTAACAAGTTCCCATTGTTTTTTTAAAATGTATTTATGTAATTAATTTAGAATATTTTTCTATGGTTACATGATTCATATTCTTCTCTAGCCCTCCTACCTCCCCACTCCCGAAGCTGACAAGCAGTTCCACTTGATTATACATGTATCATTGTTCAAAACCTATTTCCATATTATTCATATTTGCTCATTATTGCATATTTGAATGATCATTAAAGTCAACACCCCACTCACATCCCCATCAAACCATGTGATCAATCCTATGTTTTTCTTCTGTGTTTCTCCTCCCACAGTTCTTTCTCTGGGTGTGGATAGCATTCTTTCTCATAAGTCCCTTAGAATTGTCCTGGGTCATTGCATTGCTGCTGGTAGAAAAGTGCATTACATTTTATTGTGCCACAGTGTATTAGTCTCTGTGTACAGTGTTCTCCTGGTTCTGCTCCTTTCACTCTGCATCAATTCCTGGAGGTCATTCCAGTTCACATGTAATTCCTCCAGTTCATTATTCCTTTCAGCACAATAGAATTCCATCACCATCAGATCCCACAATTTGTTCAGCCATCCCCCAATCGATTGACACCCCCTCATTTCCAATTTTTTGCCACCACAATGCATACAGCTATGAATATTTTTGTGCAAGTATTTTTCCTTATTATCTTTTTGGGGTACAGACCGAGCAATGGTATTACTGGATCAAAGGGCAGGCAATCTTTTAAAGCCCTTTGGGCATAGTTCCAGATTGTCCTCCAGAATGGTTGGATCAATTCACAACTCCACCAGCAAAGCATTAGTGTCCCAATTTTGCCACATCCCCTCCAACATTTATCACTTTCCTTTGCTGCCATATTGGCCAATCTGCTAGGTGTAAGCTGGTATATACACATTCTTAAAGAAAATCACAGGAAGAATGAGCAGAAAATACATGCTATAATTCTTACAAATGACATTAAGATTATTTCAAAAGATAGTCATCAGAGTCAGTTGAATACGAAACTGTCATGAGATAATCTTTTAACCAATTTAAAAGATTCTATGGTCAAACAAAGCAGATTGCAAATAGTAATCATCAGTAAATGATGACAGACATACTTGTGTTTAGCTTTGCTGCTATGGCTGTGTTGTGACCCAGGGCAGAGTAGTGAAGTGCAGTGTTGCTTCTGGCATCCACAACATTGTAGTTATTAAAAAGAAATAAAAGAGAATATATATATATATATATATATATATATATATATATATGTGTGTGTGTGTGTGTGTGTGTGTGTGTGTGTGTGTGTGTGTGTGTACACTTCTCTTCTCTGGATCTTCAGAGGATTGATTGTATATATGGATCTCAGAGATAGTGTGAATGGAGGAGGGATTGTATACCCAGGCCTAAGCTGGCTGTAGTTGGTGAGGGAGAAGCACACTCTCCTCTCACAGTTGTTGTTAGTAAAGTCTATGCCTCTCCTCCCTGACAAGTTTGGTTGGCTAAGCTTGTCAGTTCTTCCCTTCTAACAGTTTGCCCAGGCTGGGAACCCCTGAGAAGCTGTGTGGGTGATTAGCCTCTCCAGGACCCAGCCTAAGGTTGGATTAGTTGTTGGTAAGGGCTATTGATTTGCTATTGGAAATGTTGTAATCTGACTGTGTATTGATCTCCCCTTCCCAAGGACTTTGGTATAATAACCTCTCAGGAAAGGTACTTGTTGGTAAACACTATATTGAATCTATTGATGGGGTAAGGAAATAAGGTAGTAGGATTGAGGATTCAGGAAACCCTCTTGCTAACTGATTGGCTATTAATCTAGGTTGTTGATCAAGGTCTGGAGATTGCTGGGTTGTAGACACTGTAGGTTCTTCACCCTCTCACTAACTCTGACATGACTTGGCCACAGCCAAGCCAGAGATTAGGGAAGGCTATTCGGTGATGTTGATAGATGAATCTGTAAACTCTCACAGCTCTAATATCAATGATGTTGATTGATCACTAGCTCTCTCAGTAGGATTACAAGTCACAGGTTTCAGGCCTACCCTTTGACCCTTCACTTCCCACCTTCCCAAGTCCCTGCTCCAATCTGAGCTGACTTGTGTTGTCACTTGGGGGTATTTATAGGGCTGGGGCCAACTGCTTTTTGCCCTTGGCTCATGGCACCTGGGGACATTCCAAGATTCTCAACTGCTGGTGCTGTCATTCAAAGTGGCATCCATCTTATCCCAGATAATGATTTTTAACAGGGTCTGCACCATGACTGAGCAGGATAGTTGCACACTCCTCCTGCTGACACTGTACAGCCTGTCAGTAGAAGACAGAGACATAAAGTCACATCAAATTGAGGATACTAAACATCACTTTTGGTACTTAATATATAAGTAAAGCATAATTTCTTCATCCAAGTGAGAGATCAAAATGCATTTCCCTGAGTAACACAGGTAACTCGTACAAACCTTAATTAAAGGAGTTCGATTGTCCCCATCACACACATTTAGGTTGCAATTTCTCTCTACTAAGAGAGACACATCTGGATATCCACTGGCACAGGCCAGGTGCAGAGGCGTCCTATGGAGAAGAAAGAAATATGTGATTGTTTGACAATACAGTGTGAAACAATCCACACTGTATAAATGTTTCAGAGTCATTTCTAACATAAATGCCTGAACTATAAATAACTGTTTGCAGCCACTACTGTCACCTCAAGAAATATAAAATGTACTTTAGCTCTTATTGTACCATATGATGAAATAGCATCCATCAGGGGGAAAGCAGAGAGAGGTGAAGATTTTGCTGCGTATTGGCATGGGAGGTGGAAGAACCAACTTAATTGAGTAGCTTTTCCTCCATAAGAGTCGGATGAGCTGTAACTGTGTGATTTAAATAAGCGAGAATAGGAATAGGAAGAGTATTTAGAGACTCTGCTGTGAGGAAAGTGCTTGCACGTGTCCCTTCTCTTCCTAGCCAGATTCTAGAGGACGTGACAAGAGGAACCTGGTCACCTCCTCCTGCAATGTCATCCCCACATGAGCTGAGTGATCCTCAGAGTCCCTCTTACTGGAGTGTATTAAGGGCTGCAGCAAGATGTTCCTGAACTCACTTCTGGAGCATGTTCTGAATGTTTGGTTCTGGTAATTCCCCATAAAACAACTGCCTGAAGCCATCCCCAAGAAGAGGTGTCTGTCACCACTGACTGTGAGGTACATGTACACCTCTGATGTTGTGCCCACAAAGTAAAGGCAGAACTTGGGCTCAGGATGTGGTCCCTGTGCCTAGGGACTCGCCATACTGATGCCAGACCCTGCAGCAGCTCAGAATTCATGAGGTCAAGAGATCTGCCAGCCTTGGCCTCCCTGGGAGCTGGAATTACAGCTGTGCATCCCCATGCCTGGTGCTAAAACTGGGGAGAAAGTTCTTTCTACTGACAGTATCCAGAATTACCAATATTTACTTAAATAGCTATCCCAGAAACCCACTGACTGACTTGTATATCGTGCATTGCACAAGCACACATGTATATATGTATGAATTCTCCCCTAAAGCCTTACTGCACTGAGGGATCATGAAGCTGAAGTGGCTCTGGGCTGCTAAAGCCTATTCCCACAGGGTATAAGTTTTGGGAGTTCCTACCCTGCTGGAAAGCTTTCAGATAAGAGCCTGGTGTGTCTGCTGTCCATGGACAAACCTAATTAAGGCCATGAAGATATCACCAGTTTGGGTCACAGGAGGAGGAATTTTTCATTGATAGCAAAACTGAGTTGTAAAGAGGTTATGATATGTCCTGGGGGGAGGGAAAATCCCCAACAATAAAATCATTTGTTCCTGAAGCAATGAATGTGTATCTAAATATTCTTATCTGTGTATTTTTCATTTTGTTCCTCAGGGCTCCTCTTTTGCCTTTTCCCTCATTCCTTCTTCCAGACTACCTAAGGTAGGTGGAGAGGAAGAGATGTTTTCCTTCTCCATCCTTAGCTGCAATGGTGTGTGCTTAGATATAGCCTTAGAAGGAGGGAAACCGGTGTTTATTAAGGGTCTAACATGTATCAGGCACTGGGCTAAGTACTTTATAAATACTATCTTATTTGAGCCTTGAAATAACCCTGGGAGGTAAGTGCTAGTCATTGTCATTTCATAGTTAAGGAAACTGAGACAAACAGAGCTTACGTGATTTACTTGGAGTCACACAAGTAGAAAATGTTAGAGATTGGCTTTTAATTCAGGTCTTCTTGAAGCTTCAGGCCCTGCATTCTAAATGCAGTTGAATAATGCTGTATTAAATTAGTAATTAAACAAAACAGAAGAACACTGATATAGTTGCATCTCTTAAAAATACAAAATACTAATGCTTAAAGAAAAAATTGTGGATGCATGGAATTCTCTCCTTCCTCATCTCCATCTCTTGCTACACCTAGATTACTCAAGTCCCACTTAAAATCCCATCTTCTACAAGAAGCCTTCCTCAGTCCCTTTTCATGATGTCTTTCCAGTTTATCTTCTATGCAGTATCTAGTTTGTATTTAGCTGTTTTCATGTTGTCTCCTCCTTTAGAATGTGAGCACCTTGAGAGCACAGATTGTCTCTTGTTTTTCTTTGCTCTGAGTGGTGTCTGTACATAGAAGTCCCTTAAGGGACATTTGTTCCTCTCACTCTATCTCCAGACATTAGGATCTTTTCTGGCTGTGCCCATGTCTTGAATGCTGAATGCTGTCCCTCCTCATCTCTACCTCTAGTTTCTGTGGCTTCCTTTAATTCTCAGGAAAAGTCTCACCTTCTACAAGAAGCCTTTCTCCATCACCATTAAATCTTCATGCCTTCCCTCTGAGGCCATTCAGTTTCCTTTGTATCTTGTTTTCACATAGCTGTTTTCACCCATGCTGTCTCATAATCTTTCTTCCCTGAAGGAGCATATATACTTCTTCCACATGTATAAATTCTTCCTCAAACACCTTCACTTGACAGTCCCTCAGTTTATGGATTTTACATGATCTCCTTCTTCACCCCACCTTAAGCTACATCCCCAAATGGGTTATAATACTCTTGGTCTCCCACACATTCACCACTGCCATGCTTATGAACTTTAAATTTCCCTTATCTGATCACAGTCCATTGTCATTCCAAGGCTTCCTCTGCCTAGAAAATCTACTGTCTGTTTCTCATCCACCCCATGACTTCTAAGCCCAGGCCATCACTCCTGGACTGGATACACTCTTCTCCTTTCCCCATCCTGACTTCTTGGTGAATCATTCAACTCTCAACTCTACAAGGTCTTCTTTCTCTTGAGTCCTTTGCCCCCTTATAATATTGCCAATTATTTCCTGCCGCCCTCACCCTTGGATTAACTCCATCTGTTATCTTTGATCCTTATACACAAGCTGCTAAATGAAGGTGGAGAAAATCAAGGAACTGTGCTTACTGGGTCCATTAAAATTTTATGTTATATAACCTCAACTAGGTTCTCACTGCTACAAGACAGTCATTTTATATCTTCCTAATTAATTCACTGTGTTACTTAGCACAGTAGCTCTTTCAAACATTTCCATTCCTCTTCAAACCTCCCATGATTCATCTGGCACCTTCTTAGCTGAGAATTTTGCTTCATATTTAACTGAAAAATTTGAGGCTATTTCTTGAGACCTTCTTCTGATTATTTCCAATGTCTTCTGCCACTGTCTCCTCCTTCAGGCATCTCACATGAAGAAGTGGTCCCTCCTTGCCAAGGAAAAATCTTTCCACATAAAAGTGATGCCATTCCATCTTATCTCCTCTCACAGTTAGCCATCTTTCTTTCCTCTTCTCCTTTATCTTCAGTCTTTCTGCCTACTGGCTACCACCCTGCTTGCCTACGAACTTCTTCTCTCCCAATTCCCCCAAAATCTTCACTTCATCTATCCATTCCCACTTTCATCCCACATTTCCCACACTTCTCCTGCCCTTTCTGCCTAGACACTAAGAGAGGACCATTGACAATACATGCTTCTCCTATCATTTTCTTCTTATCACTACATTATGACTCCTGAACTCTCCAAAGTTACTAATTATCTTTTAATTATCATATCTAATGGTCTTTTCTCAATCCTTTCAGAAGCCTTTGACACTGTACCTCTCTTCTCCTTGGTACTCCCTTCTCTCTAGGTTTTGTGGCACTATAGTCTCTTGGTTCATCTCACCCCTAAATCTGATCCTCTCCTCAGACTCCCTTGCTGATTAACTCCCCCATTCCACTGACTTCCTAGAGTGAAGGGGCCATCCCCCTTCCCCCATTCCCTTTATATGTTTTGGTTATTCAGGTGCTTAGCACATAGAGAAGGAGATTAATAAAAGCAGTAATTTGTTTCCTGCCTTGACACTGAGTGAAATAGAATTAAGTATATTATTCTCAGAATGAGAATTTGGCTTGTACTTCATTTCTTCAAGAACAGTTTGACATCCAATTTTATCCTTCCTAGGGAAGAGGATGTGACTGTCTAGTGTATTACTTTTGGTGACTTTTATCTAAAAGTCCTGAAGGCAAGGCAGGAAAGAGTGATTGATAATGAGGAAGGAAGGACTCCAATTCCAGGGCTTTTGGCAGTTTGGTTACTCTTTTATCTCTTGAAGGAATGTGGAATGTAACTTTTCCTTTGTACTTTGCTGTTCTAAATTAGAAACCTCTGCATTCAAGACTGCATGCCTTTCCAGACTGTACATCACAGCTTCTCCAAATGGAGCTGTGATAGGAAAGGGAAGAAGTGGGAGTATATATATTTACTTAATTGTTTGGCACTTGCCATTTTTTATGGGTAATATTGAACTCTGAGTTCACTGGGGTTTAGAGAAAGGGGAAAAGGAGGACTGCTTGGGCAATGGATACCTGACTGAGAACAAATACCAATGTGGAATCACCTTTACACCCACAAACACAAGACTTAGGAAATGAGGTGTTCATAGAAGAGCTTTCCTAAGATTAGGGAACCCACGTGGAATGATAGAGGAAGGGGGTGGGCTTATGTTCCTCCAGGCGGCCCTGTCCCCACCCCCTTCTCTTACTGGTTCATTGTATTCCGTTAGTTGAGCTCGTGCTTATTCAGCAGAAGTAGCCTCTGCACATTTGCCACATCTCCCATTGAAGCTGCTCTGTGGAGATTTCCCAGATCCTTTTTACTAAGGTTATATCCTTCAGAGGAGGATGCTCCATCTGCTACTCTGCCCTGCACGAGTTGGTGGAAGAGCAAGCCTGAGGCTGGGTTTTTTTCCGCTTAAAATTTAAAAAAAAAATTTAAATATTCTGTAGAAATGGAGGAAAGACTAGAGGGGGCTCGATCCTCTCTGAGCCTCCTCCAGACCCTCGCCTTCTCTCTAGAGGCCAGGCACTTAGGCTGTCAGGGCCCAGCAGTTAAGACCAATTCAACATTGGAGACAACATCGGCAAGGGGCTCGAACTACTCCTGGGTATATCAGAGGCTTTGGTCAGGGCACAAGAACCCAGCGGTAAAGTGATGCAGAACAGCGGGGCTTGAGAGCTACTGGTGAGTTGGTCCCAAACCTCTAGATCACCAAGTCTGGTTAAGCCCCTAGAGGGGCTGCTATTTTGAATCTCCAGGAGGAGGAGCAGACTGGCTGGCTCTCTGCTCTCCCAGGCGCTCAGGGAATAGCTTTCCAGGCATTAGCAGAAGTACACCGACCCACGTGGAGGGATGTGCAAGGCTGGTTGGTGGGTTTAGGTTCCTATAGCTCCGTTGACCCTCCACCCCCTTCTCTTATGAGTTCATTTTATTCCTTTAGTTGAGCTCGGGCTTATTCAGCAGAAGCAGCCAATGCACCTTTGCCACATCTCCCATAGAAGCTGCTCTGTGGAGCTTCCCCAGATCCTTTTTATTGAAGTTATATCCTGCAGAGGAGGATGCTCCACCAACCCCGCTGTCCCTACGCAAGCTTCAGGTTTAGTTTTTTTGTTTGTTTGTTTTTGTTTTTGTGCCCGAAGTTAATTAAACATTCGTTTTATCATTCTGATGTTCTTTGCCTCCTCCAGACCCTCACCTTCTCTCTAGAGGCCAGACACTTACACTGTGAGGGCCTGGCAGTTAAGTCCAATTCAACGTTGGAGACATTTGCAGCTCTGGTAACACTGTCAAGGGGATCGAACTGGCTCTTTCAGAGGCTTTGGTCAGGGTTAATATATTTAGGGATACCCTTAAACAGAAAACAAGGAAAACCCCACAACACTTTCCACAGAAATAATAAACAATTATCTACTATATCTTCCATAACTGCCTTTACTAATATTTACTAATATTGGTATTACTCCAAAACTTGGTAACCCCTTGATAATAAAGTATAAGTATTACTAAAATACACTATGAACTACTTTACCAAGATACACAACAAGAATTAACAATAAGAATGACAAAGAGCCCAAAAACGGTGAGGCAGAACAGAGGGGTTAGTGAACTAAGGGCGAGCTGGTCCCAAACCTCTAGATTGCTAGGGCTGGTTAAGCTCTCAGAAGGGCTGCAATCGAATCTCCAGGAGAAGGGGGCTGACTCTCTGTTGTCCCAGGTGCTCAGAGAATAGCTTTAGGGGACATACATGGACTCATGTTTGGGAATGGGGAAGGATGGTGGGCTTAGGTTCTTCCAGGGGACCCTCCATCAAACCCTCTTTACTTACAGGTTCATTTTATCCCCTTCTTTGAGCTCGTGCTTTTTCAGTAGGTGCAGCCACTGTAGGCTCAAGCCTGAGGCTAACTTTTGTTGTAGCTAAAACAGAGTCTTCCTTGGAACCTCTTTGCCTCCTTGGGACCCTCACCTCCACTCTTAGGTTCCTCCAGTCGGCTCGTCTTTCTTCTCTCTGTTTCATTTTATCCGGTTCCTTAAGCTCTTGCTTTTACCAGAGTAGCAGGCACTGTAACTTCCGGACATCTTGGCGAGAGGCCACTCTGGGGAGCTTCCTAAAGTCCTGGTTTTTGTAGGTGATATTCTTCGGCAGCGGCAGAGGCTCCATAGACCTCAAACTCCTACCCACTCCCTCCGAGTCCCTGAGCAATGTGGTGAAGGTATAAGACTAAAGCTGACTTTTGTTTGGGCCAAAACCAAAAATCATTTTCAACATATGGAGGAGCCCTGAGCTCCTCCGCAGACTCTCAACTCCGAACTTAGGTTCCTCCAGGCTGTCCTCCCTCCACCCCTTCTCTTATTGGTTCATTTTATCCCATTTGTTGAGCTGGTGCTTTTTCAGCGGGAGCGGTCGCTGCACCTTCTCAAAGACTCCGAGGGAAGTCGCTCTGGGTGGCTTCCCAAGGTCCTTGTTTCGGAGGTGGTATCCTTCTGCGGCTGCAGGGGCTCCGTCAACCCCGCTGTCCCTACCCAGGGTGGTGAAGTAGCAAGCCTGAAGCTGACTTTTGTTTTTTGATTTTGTTTGGGACGAAACCGAAAAAAATTTTCAGCATATGGAGGGGGTTCTTCCCTGTGCCTCTTTGCCTCCTCTAGACTGTCACCTCGAATCTGGACGCTAGAGACTTCCGCACGGAGGTCCAGCACTGAGTCAACTGCAGCCCCAGCAACACGGGCAAAGAGATTGAAGTATACGTGAGTTCGTCTTCCCGTCACAGAGCAAGGGCCCAACGGTTAAGACAAGCAGAAGTGCCGGGCTTGTTAGTTAAGGGCGGGTTAATTCCAAACCTATAGATCTCGAAGACAGGTTAAACCCCACCGGGCTGCTCTCCAGGCCCCAGGAGGTAAAGCCTGATCCTGAGCGGGACCAGAGGCCCTGGGCTGTCTCAGGTGCGTTCTGAGGTTTAGGGGACACACACGGACCCATATTTGGGGATGGAGAAGGATAGTGCGCTTAGGTTCCTCCAGGGGACCCTCCCTCAACTCCCTTCTCTTACTGGTTCTTTTTATCCCCTCCGCTGAGCTCTTGCTTTTTCAGCAGGAGCACCCAGAGCACCTTCGGGACATCTCTGACAGAAGCCTCTCTGAGGAGCTGCCTTTTTCCCGAGGTGAAATTCCTCTTCCGAGGCTGGGGCTCCATCGACCCCCAGGTCCTGTGGTGGAGGTACAAGCCGGTGTCTTGTGCCGAAAGGGAAAATCTTTTTTCCTTCATATCGATTATTCGGATTCAGGAGGACTCGTGGGGGCTCCTCCCTGAGCCTCTTTGACTCCTCCAGAGCTGCCGCTGCAGCCGCCACTACAACTTCGGGACTTCCACAGAAGTCGCTCTGGGAGCTTCCCAGTCTTTGGTTCGGAGGTCCTATCCTTCGGCAGCAGCAAGGGCTCCATTGACCCCGCTGTCCCTGTGCGGGGTGGCGGAGGCGCAATGCGAAGCTGACTTTTGTTTCGGCTGAAACCCCAAACCGTTTTCAACTTATGGAGGGGTCTATTCTCTTTGCCTCCTTCAGACATTCACGTCCGTTTTGGAGACCCATTTGGAGGGTTGCGGAGTGACGGTGGACTTCGGTTCCTCCAGAGGGCCTTTCTCCCTCTCCTTCTCTTACCCTCCATTTTATCCCGTTGGTCCACCTGGTGCTTTTTCCACAGGAGCAGCCACACTGCACCTTTTTGACGTCTCCAACAGATGTCGCTCTGAGGAGCTTTCCCAGGTGCTTGGTTCGGAGGTGGTATCCTCTGGTGGTGATCTTCCCCAAAGGGCTCTAAAGTGGCACTTCCATCAAGACAGTTCTTTCTACACACAGCCCAAGAGGTGGAGAATCTCTTTGTCTTGAATATTGTAGGCAAGTAGAGACAAAAGAGCCTGACACTTTCATGAAGGCTTTAGAAGTTGCTGGTTTGGGGCTTCTGAAACTCAACCATCTTGTCTCACCTCCACTATGGAAATATTATGAATTCGTGTGTTTGTTTCCCTTTGAACTAGCCTGGGAAAGGAGTCCTAATGTTAGTGTTTCTGGGAAAATAGACATTCTGTTGGGGGAGTGGGGGAGGCAGCCCATGTCTGTTTATCTATAGCATCTGTCCATGAGGGGCAGGAGATCTGGGAGTACCATTCGAGTTCATGGGGTTGTTTTGGGGAGTGGTGGTCACTGATGAGAACTGGTTCCACCATAGAATGCTTGCATCCTTCTCCATCTCTAAAATCAAGGAAGCACATTGGAGATGAACCTGTACCCTCTACTTGGCACAGCTATATGTGAGTTCATCTTCCAGATACAGTACAATGGGGAAAAAGCATGCTATCTTTTTAAACGATAACATGGTTTTAAATGATTTCTTGCTAGTCACGAATGAGAGAAGTGGTAGCCTCTGTTGATATCATTAGAAAGAGTAGCTTGGCATCAACTTATATTTGGTAGACATTCTCCAAGATTTAAAGAATAGTAAATCACATTCTTTAAGAACAGCTAAACTCATTAACAGATGTAACAAATTGTGGAAGTTTGGGCCTTTGTCCAGGCATCTCACTTTGTTGAAAGACGGTTTCTCTTGGGAGTGTTTTACTCCTCTAAGTCTAATTTTTATAAGTATCTTTTAGACCATGGAAAATTCACCACCTGATAACACACCCCTTTCCACTTTTGCAAAGTACCAAATATTTGGAAGATTTTTTTGGATATCAAACTTAAATTTGTTTTGTTGCTCCCTTCAGGCATCTCACCTTTTGAGGGTAATGCTAGTGAGTAGGTAATTGATGGCAATCTACTAGTGAGTAGAGATTGGACTCAAACTTTTGGCTTGTGTTCAAAACTTATTTCAGACACTTGTTAGCTCTGACTGAGCAAGTCACTTAACATTTCTATGCTTCAATTTCCTCCTCTGTAAAATGGGTGTGGGGTTGGATTCAATGACCCCCAAGTTTTCAGTACTAAACCAATGGTTTTATGATCCATTGATTACAACTTCCAACCCTCCACAAGCAATCTCACAAATTTGCATATCAGAGTTGGATGAGACCCCAGTGGCCATATAACCCCATCCATACCAGATAAAGATACCCCAATATAACATTTATTAAGCAATCCTCCAACCTTTGCTTAAAATCTTTCAAATGAGGGAAAATTTACCACTTGATAAGGCACCCATTCCACTTTTGCAAAGCACCAAATATTTGTAAGATTCTTTTTGGATATCAAATTTAAATTTGTTTTATTACAAATTTTATTCTTGTTCCTGTTTGTGACCTTTTTGGGACAATAGAGCAAGCTGAAAACCTTCTCCAAATATTTGGAATGCAGCCATTAATTTTCTAGTTTATCAGTATTCCAATAATTCAATAAATTCAATGCAAACAACATTTACAAAGCATCTAGGAAATTCCTGGTACTGAGTTTAATGTTGGGGATACAATAAAAGATAAGTCCCTGCCCTCAATGAGCTTATAAAAGAAAAAGGGGGAGACAACAACAAAAAAAAGGAGGCAGGAAATCTGGGAGTGGGAGAACAAGGAAATGGAACACCAGGGATACTAGTTGCTGGGGTATCTTGTTCAATGGAGTTGAAACCAGGGAGGGGAGTAGATGCAAAAAGGAGTGACCCGAGTCCAGGTTCTACTCTATAAAAGAAGGTTCTGAGAGCAGCTTGATACTCTGCCCTCCAGCCTTCCAATCAGAAGGCTGAGGAAGGTGGTGTCAATCAAGGCTTGAGTTTATAACAGGATAATGAGTTTAGAAGTGATGAATTTGTCCTGGAAGGGCATCTTGTTTTGTCGAGTCGAAATCAAAGAAGGTGGCAGCTACAACATTCATTTTAAACTGTCATCTAGAACTGAATATAATGCAACAGATATGAACTGACCAAGGCAGCATACAGGGGGACTCATATTCATGCTTCTCTTATTTTCAACCCAAGTTCAAATTATCTTTTTTGGGCTGCCATTTCACACTGTTGTCTATTTTGAACTTGCAATCTGTTAAAACCTCATTTTTTAAAAGACAAGCTGTTCTCTAATCATTCCTTCTCCAACTAAAATGGATTTTTTTAATCCAAGGTTTGATATTTATTACTATTACATTTTCTTAGATTTGAGACAATCTCTTAACCTCTCAGAATCTCTTTTGATCCTAACCATATCTAGTGTGTTAGCAGTAGCTCTCAGCTTTATGCTATATGAAAATTTGATGAGTATGTCATCTCTGCCATTGTCGAAGTAATTGCTAAAATTTTTAAACATCGTAAGGCCAATCACAGATCTGTGGTGCAATACTATGGCTCCAGAACATAAAAATGACATTTACAACATTAAAGAAACTAATATTTATACAGTGCTTTAATGTTTGCGAAGTGTTTACAAATCTTATTTCATTTTTTTCTCATAAGTCTGAGAAGTAGGTATAATTCTTATCCTATTTTACACTTGAAGTAACTTAAAAAGTTGGAGGTTGTGACTTGTCCAAGATCACATAGTTAATAATGTCATGAAGATGGATTTAAAATTGCTTTCTTGATTTCAGATTCAGCTAGTCTACCCACTATACCACCTAAATTATGTTTAAATATTTACATTATTTTATTGAACTAGAAAAAATATTAAAATTCATTTGAAAAAACAAAAGTTTGAGAATATCAAAGGAAGTAATGAAAAATGTTAAGGAATGAGGTCTTTCAGTACTAGGTTTCGAACTATATTATAAAGCAGTAATTATCAAAACTATCTGATACTGTCTAAGAAATAGAAAAATAGATCAGTGGACCACAATAGAAATACAACAAACAGTCATAAAAGATTATAATAACCTCATGTTTGACAAAGGTAAAGATCCAAGTTTTGGGGAAAAAATTCAGTATTTGGTAAAAATTGTGGGGAAAACTGGACAGCAATTTGGCAGAAACTTGATATAAACCAAAATCTTATACCATTTACTTAGATAAGATCAAAATGGATACATGACTAAGGCATAAAAGAAGATATAAGCAAACTAGAAGAATAGGGAAAATATTACTTGTTAGGTTTATGGATAAAAGAAGAATTTATCAATAAATAATAGATAGAAAGAATTATGAAATATAAAATTGATAATTCTGAAGTACATTAAATTGAAAAGTTTTTATAAAAATAAAACTAATGTAGCCAAGATGAAAAAGACCAAGATTAAGTTGGGAAAAAAATTTAATAGGCAGTTTTCTCAGGTAATTTATATCTAAAAGAACATTTTCAAATATAAAAATGCATGAGCCTTTTCCAAACAGATAAACTATCAAAATATATGAACAGTTTTTGGATGTTGAAGAAATCAAAACTATATATAACCAAGAAAAATACTCTATGTCCTTACTGATTAGAGAAATGCAAATCAAAACAACTCAGAAATTATCTTACCTATCAGACTGGCTAAAATGATAAAAGAGCAAACTAACAATGTTGGAGATGTGGGAAAATGAGAACACTAGTACATTGTTGGTTGAACTGATCCAAACATTTTAGAGAATAATTGGGAATTTTACTCAGGGTTATAAAACTGTGTAGATTTTCATCCAGCAATAACATTATTTATAGCAGCTCTTCATGATGTCAAAGAAGGAAATTGAAAGTGTGTCCATCAATTGGAGAATGGTTAAACAAGTTGTAGCATATGACTGTAATGGAATACATTTGAGCTTTCAGAAATGACAAACGGTAATTTTGAAAAAAGAAAAACATGGAAAGACATACATGAAATTATGAAGATTGAAACAAGCAGAATGAAGACAATGTTATATGCAGCAACAGAAATATTCTTTGAAGAATGACTTCTGTATATCTACCTCCAGAGAATCAAATTGTCAATAGAAATAAGACATATTAAGAGAGGGGCTAACATCATGCTATAGAAGAAGGCTGACTATCCCAGTGGGTTCAACACCAATAGCAAGCATAACGGCCGTACTGGAACAAGAAAGATAATGTTATTTTTAGTCTTTTTAAAATAATTCTGTATAGAAAAAACCCTCAAAATTGTCCTCTCTTTTCTTTATTTTTTTCTCCTTGTTTATTTGGAGAAAATAGAAAGGATACTAGCAAATGAGCAAAATCTAATATCTAAAGCTGGTGGAGGAAGCAGGATGAAGAACTGGGAAGGGAGGTTCATTCAAGATCAGGTAATCATTTTGCTGTGCACAGCTTCCTGAGGCTCACATACTATGAAAATATTCCAGTCTCAGGGAGGGGCACTGACCTCCTTTATCTTGGCCATAAGACAAAGTTGAGTAGAAAAGAGAGGGGAGAGAGACTCTGAAGCTCAGAACACAAGCCCCTGAAGACCTTCAGGGACCTCCTAAGAGCCTAGAATACTACAAGATCTCTACTAGTGAGGCTGGTGCTGAGGGGAGGGAGCAAGATAGGATTAGACAGGGGAGAAGCTTGCCTGGGATGTGAGAGGGAGATGTACGTACTGTCTAATAGCTTTCTATTTTCTTTGCTAATTATTCCCACTAACTAATTTTTCCCTGTTTCTTCCTGCTGAAGGAGTTCATACATTGTCAATGCCCTCTAAATTTCAATCTCCTGAATAAAAGCCTTTATTTTTCTACCTTGGCTACAATTCTAGCTTAAGTAGAGCAACAAGAGCTATGGCAAGTGCTACCACACTGGAGAGAGAAAATACGTATGTCCATTGTTCAAAGGTCAGCCTGAATGAGGAGAAGCTCTTCACCAAAAGGTTAGGCATAAAGTGACAGAATGTTTGGTCACAGATTCCAATAAACACATGAATGACACAGAAAAAGTGGACTGGAGTTGTACTTTCCTTTGGTGGAAGGAGGACTCATGCCAATGAAATGATGGATCTTTTTGAATTATGATATTATGCTGACATATGGCCTTAAAATTAAAATATTTGGGCTTTGTATATAAAACCACCAAAGAAATACTTTTAAAAGAGATTTTACTTACTAAACACTTTAATTTTTTAAAAAAAGGCACACAAAACAGTTTTCTTTGTCACTTATACTCACAGAGAAGTGCCTAGATCACTGGGGGTTAATGACATTTGCCCAATGTCATACAGCCAGGATGAATTACAATGAGAACTTAAACTCGCCTCTTTCTGCATAGAAGACCAGCTTACTATCTAGAAGGCAATGCTCCCTCTATGATTTTCACAATCTAGTTATTTATAATTAATGTTTGATTTGACATGGGTCTCCGGAGACTTCTCATATTCTAGCTACAATTTTACTTGGGAAGTCAGATTTAAGTCTGTGATTTACAAAGGCAAAAACTTAAAAATAAATGAAAGTGAAAGTAATTATTTACGTATCATACAAAGCTTCCATTTATAGTGTTATGGATTCCCAAATACCATAGGTTGAAAACAATAAAGTTTGAAAGATTACTATAAGATCAGTTTCTCTAAATGAATGAATTCAATAAGTATGAATTCTTTATAACTGTTACTGACAGAAACTAATAGTTGGTAATTGATAACTTTGCATTTTATTTAAAAGAACAGTTATGTGGTATAGTAGATAGAGCCCAATATTTGTAATCAGAGAATCGGGATTCATATTTCTCTTATTTAGGCAAGTTCTCTAATTTTCACTTTTCTCATATGTAACATGATATAGACTAGGTCTCCTATAACCACAATATCGAACTTATGGCATGAGTGTCTAAGATGGCATGCAGATCACTCTCTGTGGGCATGTCTGCAGTCCCCTGACACAGTTCCTTCCTGGGAAGTCAGAGGGACTTGGGCAGGGCCATTCCCCTCCCCCTCTCCATTCACCTGAGGATGTTCCTCACTTTCCCCATCCCTCTGCCCAGCAGCCACTGGGAACGCTTCCTCCTTCCCCTGTTCTGGGGTAAGACGCTGGGGATAGGGGGGTGATTCCCAAGGTAGGGTTGGTGAGAAGGTAGGTTTGAGAAGAATGGAGCTCATAGCTGAAGGGAAGCAGAGCTGGAGGGGAGCGGAGTGCTAGGGCCATTCTCCTCCTCTCTACACATTATTCTCATCACCTACCCCTCTTCCCAGCAGCCAATGGGAGTGCTTTGTCCCTCCCTTCTGGGGTAAGGGGGAGTAGGAGGTAAAGGGAGAGACACAGACCTCCATCTTGGGGGGCAGCAAGGGAAACTCAGTTAGGGTGGGGGAGGTGCATAGCACTTGGTTGGTGGGGCCTGGCACTCCTTCTTTAAAAGGTTCTCCATCCTATAAGGCTGAATTTGTCTCTAAATCTATGTAATGAACTTCCAGAAAAAGATGACTGCAGTGTAGTACAGGACTCTTACTCTCCTTACCACTGACTAATATATGATAACTCAAAAGGATAAAAAAAACTAAGGGACTCCATAATAGAGCGCAGCATCAAAGGTACATGGGATTTGGGCATTTCTATGCTCTAAGGGGGTGAAATAGCTCCCACCAAAACTCGAGCGGATCAACCCTCCCCCACCCCGCCTATGGTGCCAGAGTAAAAGCCAGCACACCAGGATCAGAGTGAGCATAGGGCAATCACTAGGTTCTTGGCAGCTGACTAAGAACACCAGGGACTTACCCCTGAGAGCAGCTATACTTGAGACCCCAGGAGGCTGAAGAGTGTGGACCTTGGGCACAGAGATAGAGCAGAGAGGGGTGGCACACAGTAGAAGTCACAGAGACTCAGAAAGTAGCCTCACACACACAAAAAAACTGCTTTGTAGCTCCATATGCAGAAAGCCTGCCTTCTTCACTCAGACTGCTGGCTGGAAAGGGAAGGAAAAACCAGCATAGCAATGGCCAGCAATGCCCAAGAAATACAACCTTCAACCACAAAAAGAACAAGAGAAAAACACTTACCCTGGATAACTTTTATGGAGAAAAAATCCAGATCCCAGAGGAGAAAGCAGAGGTGTAGGGGTGAAAAAAACTATTACCATGGAGGGAAGAATGAAGGTGGTGATGGCTAATACTTAACTTTTACCCTCATTAGAGTTGGCTCAGAGAAGGAATAACAGCCAGATTCAGTGGGGTATAGAATCCTATGTTACCCTATAAGTAGAAGGCTAATAAGAAAGGGATTGGTGGGTAGGGGAATAATATAAATTAAGAGGAATGGGGGAGTGATTAAAAGTAAAACACTTGAGTGGAGGGATAGAGAGGAAGGAGAAAGTATAGAATTAAAAGAGGAAAACAAGATGGAGAGGAATACAGAGATGGTAAATATAATTGTGTATGCAAATGGGATGAACTCACTCATGAAATGGAAGCAGATAACAGAATGAATTAAAAACCATAATCTTACCTTATATTTTAGAAGAAACACATTTGAGGCAGGTTAGACATAGAAAGAATAAAGGTAAGGTGACTGAGCAGAATCTCTTGGGCTTCAACTGAGATTTTAAAAAGCAGGAATAGCAAGCATGATCTCAGATAAAGCTAAAGCAAAAATAGATCTGATTAAAAGAGATGAGGAAAGTAATTACATATTGATAAAAAGTAGTATAGACAATGAAGTAAGACCATTACTTAACAGATATGCAACCAAAGGTATAACCCACAGATTTTGAAAGGAGAAACTAAAGTAGCTAACATGGGTAAAAGAGTCAAACTATACAAGTGAGGGAACTCAAGCTTCTCCTATCAGAACTAGATAAATCTAACAAAAAAGTAAACAAGAAAGTAAAGGAGGTTAATGAAATTTCAGAAAAGCTAGATTTAATAGCTATCTGGAGAAAATTGAATGAGGATAAAAAGAATATACCTTCTTGTCAGCAGCACATGGTAGCTACCCCAAAAGACTTTACAACCAAACCCAGAAATGCAGAAGTAATAAATTAAATTGTTTTAGATCATAATGCAATTAAAATTATTATCAATATGGGTTTGTGGAAAGGCAAATTGGAAACTAATTGGAAGCTAATTTAATTCTTCAAAACAGGTAGGTCAAGGAACAAATCAGAGAAACAACCACTGACTTCATTAAAGAAAATGACAATGACGAGTCAACATATCAAAATTTATGGGATACAACCAAAGCAGTACCTAGGGTGAAATTTATATCCTTAAATGCTTATATCAATAAAATAGAAAACAGATTGATGGATTGGGCATGCAACTAAAAAAAACTAGAAAAAGAAAAGTAGGACTCATCTCCCTGGAGTATGAGAGACATCCAAAATTTTAAAATTTCCATGACTATAACAGTCAAATTCCATAACTCCCAACCAAGAAGAAAATACTGTTAGCAGCCAGGAAAAAAAAAACCTCAACAACAATTCAAATATTGTGGAATCACAATAAGGATTGTGCAGGAACTAGCAACTTCTGCATGAAAGGCTTAGAAGGTGTGGTATATGATATTCCACAAAGCGTAGGATCCAGGTCTACATATCCCCAAAAAACTGATCATAATGCTCCACTGGAAGAAATGAACATTCAATGAAATAAAGGAATTAAACAACCAAAGCTAGAAAGAAAATTTGATGATCTAATTTGACCATCAAAAGAAGCATAAAATGGTTAACAGAAAAACCTCAAGTGAATCAGTGTAGTTAAATTAATCATATTCCTGCTTGGAAAAAGTGGCAACTAGGATAATGAAGATTTCTGTTTTATATGAGATACCCAAAGTACAGAATATATAGAGTAAACAAGGGAAACAATGGCGTTAAACTGATTACATTATTAGGAAAAAGATGATAACTAAGATGCTTAAGATATCTCTGATACTGGGAGCATCTATGATGTCTAGAGTACTTAGAATATTTAAGATATTGAATGTACTTAAGAACTTAGTATTAAATAATCCTGAATGGGTTATTTAAGATAAAAATCTTGACTCCTCTTTTGATTTCTTTTATGATCCACAACTTTTCTTATTGGAAAGCATTATAGTCTTATTGGAAAACTTTAAGTTCTTAGCAAACCAGCTGTTAAGGGGTTAAAAGTTTCTCCCCCAAGATAGAAATGCAGAAAATTAAGCTGCTTGGGCTCAAAACTGTTCCCAGACTAACCAAGGTCAGAACTAGACAAAGTTAGACAAGCCCTCATCCAAACAGGTGCATTCCTCCCAATAAAGTATAAGACTCAGCCTTGAAACTTTTTTCATCCAGTATAGCCTTCATGAGAAAATCTTTTACATAATATATACTAAAAAGTGAGGTAATCTGTAACCATGATGTGCCTGTGCAGCCACAAACTCCTGTGTGCTTTGTGTGAAAGGTTTTTTTTTTGAATACTGTATATAATAAAAATCTGAAGCTCATTGTGGACGAGCAGCCATGAGCTGACAGAAAGATGGTCTCCAGTATCTTTCTTTCTCACCTAAATCATCCCTTATCAGATTCCTGGAGCTGTTGGATAGCTTTCAATAGGAGTCCACTCTCTACTAGCCTCCTTCACCAGCCTGCCTTCATGGCTTTTATGGTGGTTTCCTGTCCCTGCCCCTTTTCATAAGTGCCAATCGCAGCTTCCAAAGTATCTGAGTTCTCACCTTTGGAATCACACCTTTCTGAGTGTGTGAACTCTTAAATTTCTGGCTTGTTCTCACCTAGCATCAAGTAAGGTATGAACTTACTAAGAGGCTTTCAAGCTTCTCCCACCTAGTTCAAGCTTGTGTTGATTCAAAGTTATTGCCAACAAAAGTGTTAACTAAGCAGAGAGAACAAAGGATTTCCTTTTCACAAGTGTGAACTCAAAGAGAACCAAGAATACCCTTTTACAGGACAATGAGTAGACGCATATACATATCCATGTGTATATACCCTTCGATCCAGCAATACCATAGCTGTGTCTGTTTCTCAAGGAGATAAGAATCCAGATGTTCAAAAATATTTATAGCAGCTCTTTTTGTGGTGCCAAAGAATTGGAAATTGAGGGGAGGCCCATAAATTGGCTAATGGCTAAACAAACTGGAATATGTGATTACGATAGAAAAAATGAGCATACTGGTTAAAAAATAAAACAAAACTTGGAAAGAACTACACATGAGATAATGAACAGTGAAGTGAGTAGAATGAGGAGGGCATTATACACTACCACAGAATTAATGCTGGAAAAGAAACTGAACAAAGTGAACAGAAATTGGAACAGGAAAGACTTAAATGTACACATATGACTCCCTTAAGATCTCTTCTATGATATGGCAACAGTAGGATGGGGCTGGGACATTTATGGATGAGATTTATTATGTAGACATGAAGAGAAGTAAGCTAAACACATGGGAGATTTGTGGTTTCATTTCGGTATAATCTTTTTTCTTTTTATATGGAAATGCTTGTTTAGTTTGGTTTGTAAAATTTGGAATAAAAAAAATTGCTGCCAAAAAAGCAGTATCATTACCATAAGGAAGGGATATTCATATATATATGAAATATGTTACATAAAGTTATATATGATTTCTTCTGTATAACTACATAGTTATAACAATTTAAATGCTGCAGATCACATATTTGTGTGTAAACATGGATGTACTTGTATGACTGTCAGAGCAACAAGATATGGTCTCCAATTTCATTAATAGAAGTATCCTAGCCATAAGGAGGAAAGTGATATGCATATATGATATATATGTTTTTATTAATCAAGACCATATGTATATTTCCTATGTAGTTCCATGTATAACAATATTTAGGGATATATAATTATATGCCTAAAATGAATTATATATGTGTATAACATGTATATCACAGTTTATATGTAACTATATTAGTCATTATATAGTTACACATAGAATGACATGTACATAAAAACTGTATCATTATTTACATGCAAATATGGTTTAATATATTAAATATGCCTATAACTAGTTCTATATTTAGCTAATTTTATATGTTTGTTTTCATATATAGTTATGTATGTGGTTATATGTAAGCATACACATTTATATTTGTAGTTGTACACAAGTAGTTTATATACATATATCTATTTTTTATATAGATCATTTCCCTTGTGGCCATGATGCTTCTATTAGTGAAGTCAGGGATCATATTAATTTTTTTGTTTGCTCTGAAAATATTGACTTACATTAAACTAGCTCTACTAAAAATTCCAGGTTTTTTTTTTTTCACAATATCTTTTCTATCTAGTAATGTCTCCTGCTATTTTGTACTTGTGGGAATGAGTTTTTGAACTAAAATGCAGGACTTTAGGTTTGCCAAGGTTACATTTTGTCTTATTTGCCTGCCCCTGGCCTGTCAGCATCTTCTGGATTCTGATTGTCATATTGATTAACTAACTTCTCGGTCATCTGAAAATCTGATAAATGTGTCCCCTGCCTGTTTATTCTCTCCATCCACCTTTCCTGGAGCCCATTCCCTTCTCACAGGCATTCCTTACTCTTGTTTCCTCCCACCCAGTCCAATCACTGACTTACATGAAACTTTTCCTGATCTTAGCATCCATGCCAGGGCCCTCCCAGAACTATTATTTCCTCATTTTTTAAAGATATTCTGTATATCCGTGTAGGTGCGGGAATTGTTTCTCAGAGAGGTTGTACTACCCTCCTTGGGAGCAGGGACACTTCCATCTAGCAGAATGCCGGGTATGGAGCAGGTGCCCAATGTGTGCTTATCCATCTAGCCTATTCCTCGGTATCACATTGAAACGTTTGCAGAGCACAGGCGGAGGCAGGTCTTGCTGGCTGAGACGCCAGCTCTCCTCTCTCTCTCCCAAACAAATCGTTCCCGGTCTCTGCAGAGGACATAAAAGAGAAAAGAGAATCACAAGGGAAACTTGGTTGGCTTTTGCCCCGGAGGCTCCATCAGGGTCCCGAGGGACTCGTTTTCAGGGTGGGAGCCTTTGGCTTCTCGGAATAATGAAGGGCTGAAAGAGATTTATTCTCTAATCCAACTTGCTCATTCTACAAAAGAAAAAAATGAGGCTGGGAGAAGTTCTCTGCGAGTCATCACTAAATTAAACAACTGAGCGAATCATCCCGTTTCCCCCAGGCGCTACCCTTTCTCTGGCACGACCCCGCCCGCTCCTCAGCCGCCTGGAGGTTAGGAACCCAGTGGGCACTTCCGCTTGACTATATCATTGGCTCTAACGCCAGGAGCCCTGTCTGACACACGCATGCGTAGTTCAATCCTGTTGTCTGCGTTGCCAGGGTTGCCATTGTTTGGAGTGTTGATACGGTTTTCGCTGCTGGGTCATCGTGGCCTAAGCGGCCATTCTCCAGAGCCGAGGCGAGATTCTGGAGAAGATGTTCAAAAACTTATTTAATTTGGGGAAACAAAAAACCCAGCCTCAGGCTTGTACCCCCACCACCCCGAGGAGGGACAGCGGGGTGAATGGAACATTGGCCTCTGGTGGCTATACCGTTCGGAAGAAAGACGTAGGGAAGCTACATATAGCAGCGTCTAAAGGAGATGTCGCAAAGGTTCAGTGGCTGCTTCTCCTAAAAAAACAGGGGATGAATGAAACAGATAAATTGAATCGGTAAGAGAAGGGGGAGGGGACGGCCCCCTGGAGGTACCTCCAGGTACCGATGCCCCTCCCCCATCCCTCTAACTGGGTCCCTGTTGGGCTCCTAATCCCAGAAAGTTCTCTTCTGAGCAACTGAGACAGCGCAGTTGGCCTCAGGGTTAGGCTTTGTCTCCTGGAGATTGGATAGCAAGTGACCGAAGCTGGTGCCTGCTCTCCCTCCTGCTTGTCCATTCTGAAAGAATGGAAAACGCGTTACTTTTACCAGGGTCCAGCTTACTCTTTCTCCATAGCAACATGGAAGCAAAGACCACTATATTCTGCCCCATTTATGAAGTGTAACACTGTCCAGGCGGAAAATGAATTACTGCTTTTATTAAGCACTTTCTCTATATGCTAGGTATCTGAATAACTGCCACAGATAGAGGCAATGGAGGAAGAGAAGATGGTCCCTTCACCCTAGGAAGTCAGTGGAATGGGAGAATTAATCAGCCAATGGAGCCTGAGGAGAGGATCAGATCAGTGTGAGGAGGATCAGGAGACTGTAATGTCACAAAACCTAGAGAGAAGGGAGTACAGTCAAAGGCTTTAGAAAGGTCTAGCCATATGAGGATTGAGAAAAAGCATTATTTGTCAATTTAGAGATCATTAGTAACTTTGGAGAGCTTGTTAAGAGGAAAATTACAGGAGGCATGTATTGTCAATGGACCTCTCGTGGCCTCATGGCAGGAGAAATGTGGGATGAGAGTGGGGATGGATAGATGAAGTGAAGCTACTTTTGGTGGAGCTAGGGAAGAAGTTTGTAGGCAAGCAGGGAGGTGGTGGCCAGTAGGCAGAGAGACTGAAGATAAGGGAGAAGAGAAAAGATAGAGGGAGCTAACTGTGGGAGGAGATAAGATGGAATGACATCACTTTTATGTGGAAAAGGTTTTTCCTTGGCAAGGAGGGGCCATTTCTTCATGTGGATGGGTGAAGGAAGAGACAGAGGCAGAAGGCATTTGAATGACATAAGAGGAGAGGGGGTGATAAATAGGGGTCTCAGGAAATAGCCTCAATTTTTTCAGTTAAATACAAAACAAGATTCTTGGCTAAGAAAGTGCCAGATGAATAATGGGATGTTTGAAGAGGGATGAAAATGTTTGGAAGAGCTACTGTGCTAAGTAACATAGTGAATTAATTAGGAAGATATAAGATAACTGCCTTTATTTTAGTAGTGAGAACCCGAGGTTAGGTAACATAAATTTTTAGTGGACCCTAAGTAAGCACAGTTGCTTGAATTTCTCCACCTTCATTTAGCAGCTTGTGTATAAGGATCAAAGATAGGAGATGGTGGAGGTAATCCAAGGGTGAGACTGGCAGGAAACAATTGGCAATATGATAAGGGGACAAGGGATTCAAGAGAAAGAAGACCATGTAGGGTTGAACAAACATGTTGAATGATTCACCAAGAAATGAGGATGGGGAAAGGTGGAGATTGTAGCCAGTCCAGGTCATGGGGTGGATGAGAAACAAAGGGTAGGTTTTCTAGGCAGAGGAATACTTGGAATGACAATGGATTATGATCAGATAAGAGAAATTTAAAGTTCATAAGCATAGCAGGGGTGAATGTGTGGGAGACCAAGAGTATAACATATCTTTGGATGTGGCTTGAGGTTGGGTGAAGAAATAGATCATGTGAATTCCATAAGCTGAGGGACTGTGAAGTTTGAGGAAAAATTTATATATGTGGAAGAAGTATGTACGCTGCTGTGGGGAAGAAAGGTTATGAGACAGCTTGGTTGAAAAATCTATGTGTAAACAAGATACATACAAGGAAACTGAATGGCCTCAGTGGAAAGGCATGAAGACTTAATGATGATGGAGAAAGGCTTCTTGTAGAAGGTGAGACTTTTCCTGAGAATTAAAGGAAGCCAGAGAAAGTAGGAGGTGAATGTGAGGAGGGACAGCATTCAAGGCATGGGCAAAGCCAGAGAAGATGGTGTGTGTGAGGAATAGTCAGTCAATAAATGTTCCTTAAAGGTCTTCTATGTACAGAGACTGTACTCAGAGCAAAGAAATATGAGACAATCCGTGCTCTCAAGGTGCTTACATCCTAAAGGTAATGGCAACATGAAAACAGCTAAATACAAACTATATACCACATAGAAGATAAAACTGGAGGTAATCAACAGTGGAAAGATGTCATGAAAGGGGACTGAGAAAGGCTTCTTGTAGAAGATGGGATCTTAAACTGAACTTGAGTAATCTAGGTGGGGCAAGAGATGGAGATGAGGGAGGAGAAAGTTCCATGCATGGGGATCATCTGGTGAAAATACTTGGAGTTAGATGGGAATGTCTTGTACTAGTAGAAGCAAGGAACCAATGTCTTCTTTATGCTTACCCTCTCAAAGTAAACTACTGGAAACAATGGGCAATCTGTTGTACTTAGCATAGATCAGAAGGAGACTCTAGCGATCATAGAAATGCAACTCATTCTACAAATTGCTCAAATCTTTTTACATCTACAGCCCTACCAAAAAGTATCATCTATTTAATTTTCTTCAAGTAATTCTAATTTAAGAACTCCTATGTCACAAGCAAATCTCAAGTTCCTTAAAACAGGTTATCAGTATTTTCAATTTAAAGTCAAGATTTAGAATTTAATTACCATAAGTTATAGACAATGGAATATGACTAATATATAAAGACTGGTTTTATATGTGTAGTTTAAACAAGCGGCTTCATTACTCTCAGTATGTCTAATATATAATTCAATTAATTTCCAATTAAATGTGTTTGTTAGATTTTTTTCAGGGGATATTCCCTTTACCACTGCAGATCAGTATCTTCTCTGCTCCTTAGAATCTTTGAAATACTTAGATCAGTGAGAGGTATAAGTGACTTGCCCAGGGTCACATAACTATCGTATGTCTCAGAAGGAAGGCTTGAACCCAGCAGATCCCGCTAACTTCAAAGTGAACTTACTAACCACCATACTAGGCTAACTCTCTGGAGTTTACTAAACTGTATGTTCACTAGGACATTTAACCATGGTTCACAAAAATCATTCATAGAAAAGTTCCAAATGTATTTTTTAAAGAACATGTATGCTTTGTTTTGTATATTAAATATCGAAAACTTATGGAATTCTGTCTGGACATGTAATGGGTCTAGCACATTGCTCACTTATCCAAATTAAATTTTGTATACTTTTTTCATTGGTGAATATCTACAAATATATGTGTTCTTAGAAGAAATGGAAACTTGCTCTGCTGTAAATCTGGCCAGTATTTTTTCCATTTTATTTCCAATATTAATCATTAATTAGCACTGAAAATTAGAAGTGATAATCATTTCATTTCCATTATCAATGATTCTTTAGTTTTCAATTTTAGAAGAGATAGATTATATTTGGGGTTTTTCTGAGTATTTTTACTTGTCCTAGGCATTGACATATTCTGTGGACACATGGGACCATATCAGCATCCCTGTACTTTATATTTACAGAGCAGAAGTAGGAGTGTCTAAGTGAGAACAGCCCCATAGGTTAAAGTAGCTGAGGTACTGATGGGCTCACTGAAATGCCTAAAGCAAAAGGCTTTCATGGTTGGTTACCTTCATTGACCTATATTGTGATTTGAACATTATTGGCTTTTTCCTTGGGAATTATTTTTTTAGGTCTTGAATCTTATTTCCATAGCAAAAATACAGGATTCCTTTGTATATGATATGATCCTATTGGAATCTATTAATCAAGTTTTTATTTAAAACTTTTTTTTAATTTTTAAATTAAAAATTTTTTTTATTTAAACTTTAATCAAGTTTTGTATGATTATTAAAATAATTTTAAAATAGGAATGATCATAGAAATGAGTATAGATAAGCCTTGGTTTAAAATATTAATGTTATCAAAACTAAAGAAAAACAAAAATCCTTTATTTAATTAGCATGACAATTAAAAATGCTAACTAGTCCCTTTTCAACATGGAGATACTTTTAAATGGGTTATGACTAAAGAAGGGAACCCTTGCCAGTTGAGTCTGAATAGCATGTCAGCTAGGTAATTGATCCACTACATAGTTTTAAGATTTGCTATGTTGAATATGTAGTTACGGACAGTTCCAGAATCATGAACATTGAATTTGCAAACATCAACTCCCTATGAAGTCAGAATGAAAATCGTTATAGCCTTTTTCTCTCTCCCCTCTACCTTCATGGTTACACTGTTGCCCCAAATGCTCAGCAATCAAATTCTTCTCCCCATTCCCCAGGATGCCATTCAAGCAACATGATATGATGGCTGATCCAACATCTTTCTCTTTAAGCGCCTTTTCTCTCATATGGACATTTAATGTTGCTTTGCTTCATTCTTGTCTGCTTTCTTTAACTTCTCATAACTTCATTTCTTGCTTTAGCAATTTCACGAGTTTACATACTCAGATATTAAAAATTCCTTGGGGCAGCTGGGTAGCTCAGTGGAGTGAGAGTCAGGCCTAGAGACAGGAGGTCCTAGGTTCAAACCCGGCCTCAGCCACTTCCCAGCTGTGTGACGCTGGGCAAGTCACTTGACCCCCATTGCCCACCCTTACCACTCTTCCACCTATGAGACAATACACGGAAGAACAAGGGTTTAAAAAACAAACAAACAAAAAAAACAAAACAAAACAAAATTTCCTTTCTTCTCTCAGCTGGCTCTTTCCCAGGAATCAGAGGTGTATATGTTCCTCACAGTCAGTGGTGAGAGACACCTTTTCTTGGGGATGACACGAGTTTTTATAGGCTTCAGGCAGTTGTTTCACAGTGAATTAACAAGTCCATACATTCAGAACATGCTCCCAAAGTGAGTTTGGAAACATCTTGCTGCAACCATTAATACACTCCAATAAGAGGGGCTCTGAGTGGATCTCTCCCCCCCTCCTTTTCTCCTTTCTCAGCTAACGTGGGGACGACCATGAAGGAGGAGGGGCCCTGGGTTCCTCTTGTCAAGATCTCTAAAGAGTCTGAATAGAAGGAGAAGGGACACCTACAAGCACTTTCCTCACTGCAGAGTCTCTAAAGACTCTTCCTATTCCTATTCTAGCTTATGTAAATCACTCAGTTACAGCTCATCCAACTATTACGGAGGAATTCTTATTAATGATGAAAAGCTACCGAATTAAGTTGGTTCTTCCACCTCCCATGCCAATACGCAGCAAAATCTTCACCTCTCTCTGCTTTCCCCCTGATGGATGCTATTTCATCATATGGTACAATAAGAGCTAAAGTACATTTTATATTTCTTGAGGTGACAGTAGTGGCTGCAAACAGTTATTTTGGCAGTGATTTATAGTTCAGGCATTTATGTTAGAAATGACTCTGAAACATTTATACAATGTGGATTGTTTCACACTGTATTGTCAAACAATCATATATTTCTTTCCTCTCCATAGGACGCCTCTGCACCTGGCCAGTGCCAATGGATATCCAGATGTTGTGTCTCTCTTAGTAGAGAGAAATTGCAACCTTAATGTGTGTGACAGTGACAATCGAACTCCTTTAATTAAGGTTTGTACGAATTACCTGTGTTACTCAGGGAAATGCATTTTGATCTCTCACTTGGATGAAGAAAATAAGCTTTACTAACATATTAAATACCAGCCGTGATGTTTAGTATCCTCAATTTGATGTGACTTTATGTCTCTGTCTTCTACTGACAGGCTGTACAGTGTCAGCAGGAGGAGTGTGCAACTATCCTGCTCAGTCATGGTGCAGACCCCAGTGTTGTGGATACCAGAAGTAACACCGCCCTTCACTACTCTGCCCTGGGTCACAACACAGCTATAGCAGCAAAGCTTCTTGAAAACAAAGCTGATATTGAAGCAAAAAACCAGGTAGAGGCCCACCTTTTGAATAAAATATTTTATAAGCCAAGATGTTTAATCAAGAAGTGTTTGGGTCACATATTTAATAATTCATATATTCTTGGGAGCATTTCTTTAATGAAAACTTAAAATAATTCTGTAGTCAAAGCTGATTGACCTTTGGAATTTTCTAATTTTTTTTGGTGGAGAAAAGAGCTGCCATTTCCAATGTGATGGGAACTCCAGTGGCTTGGCAATTTAATCACAGCATGAATTGTTAACCTGGATTCGTTAACTTTATTAATTCTTATCTTCTGTTTTAGAATTGATACTAAGTATTGGTTCTAATTGGTTAGAAAAGCAGTAAGGGGTAGACAGTTGAAGTTTAGTAACTTTCTTAAGGTCAAACAGCTATGAAGTGTTTGAGACCAGATTTGAACCAAGAATCTCCTATTCCCAGACCTGTTTCCCTATCTACTGAGCCTCCTCACTACTGATGCATTAACTTTAAAAAATTATATCTATTTCCAAATAATTGGTTTCCTTAAAAACATTTTTCTGAAAAGAGGTCCATGACATACAAAAAGTTAAGAAACCCTGCTTTAGAGAGTATTCTGGAGTCCTGAAATTTTAAGACTTCCCAGATTCACTCTGCAAGTGGAGTTTGGGTGTCAGAAGCAGGTCTTCAATGTAGAACTTAGTGACTTTGAGGCTAGCTTGCTTTCTATTCCATCACAGCTATCTCTAGAATTTTCTTTCCCTTGTATATTAGGTCTGCTCTGCAGAATTCAGTAGTTCCATTCAGTATTTACCTGCAATGCTTTTCTATAGGTAGACTTCTACTTGGGATAACAGAATGTTAATTGGTCATTTAGAAATATTGTGATTTTTTTCAAAATCTCTTAATTTGTTCCTAATAAGTATAACTCTATAGAGACAGAATTTTCACAAGAACAAGTTCATAAGTGTATGTGTTTTTTTCCCCTTTGTCTTAAAGACTGCGTCATTTCCTTTCCTAAAATTACTGAACAAATCCTGATTTTTAGGAAAGGCTTAACTCTGAGTCACTAACACTTGAGATAGAGAAAACAGAAAGTAGTACACATTAGGAGACTTGGGAAGAGATGAAAAATGCAAGGAGAAAGACTTTCTCTCAGGTTTAATCACCTTGAGGCCAGGCTTTCTTTAGTTTTCAAGTTGACCACACTCAAGGAGAATGGGTTAAGAGAACTGGTCAACTTCAGAACCACTCAGGGTGCAGCTTTAGCTTAGCAGAGTTCTGAGGGAACAGGGTTGGCTGTATGCAGGCAATAATTGATCATGAAATAAAAATAGCAATAAAGGAAGATAACCATGAAATGGTATGAAATGATCTCTTCCATATTCTGGGTTTCTGTCTCCTGATAACACTTTAGCTGAATGGAATCCCAGAGACTACCTAATCTCATTAACTCATTTCTCTTATAAGGAAACTAAGACCAAGAGAAGTGAAATAATTTGCTTACAATCACACAAGAAGTAACTAACAGAGGCAGTATTGATGCCCAGGTGTGCTCCCTCCAAAGTTCCATTTAAATGTCTTAAGGTAAATTAAAGTATATAGAGAACCCCTTGCATACTATAATAGCATCTTTAATATGATTTTGCAGGATGGCTATACACCTTTTTTACTTGCAGTCAGAACAGAGAATGAAAAAATGGTAGAGTTTTTCTTAAACAATGGAGCAAATGTGAATGCCTGCGACAATTCCAAAAGGTATAGTAATCAAAGATTGAGATTAAGAAATAGAAAAAGTTTCTAGAGGAATAAGAGCAACTTAAATTATGGAACACCCCAGGAACAACAATAATTGAAATTATTGTGAATGAGTGAAAATTACAATAAATATATCAGCTATGAAAGGAAAATCTTATTTTTGACTGCGACTTAGAAAGCAGCTCTAGTGTATGTCTATACTTATAAACACATCTACAAAGATAGAAATGGATTAAATAGATGGGGTTACACATGAAATCTGGAAAATATGTACTTTTTATCTCCAAGATTAACCTATTTTGGGTTTCAGAGGAACCTTTTTCATGTTCCAGGGCTTGATGCACATGTCCTCCAAAACCAGGGTCATTTGGAAATCTTTCCCATCATGTACATTCTCTATTCTATTTGAACTCCCTGTAGGACATCCTACATAGCATTCATAAATGCTGTAGGTGACCATATGCCTCACTGTTTACATCTAGCTTAATGTTGATGATTTCTCATTGAACACAGCTATATCTTTGTTTGGCATGTCTCATAGAATCTTGTATGATTTTAACATTTGTATTGGAGACACCTTGTTTGATATCACCAAAAAAAACCCAACCTCAAATAAACCACAAAACTGACTTTTTCATAACAGAGAAAAAATGACTGGTTACTATTGTTACAGTAATTTTAGAATTAGTTGTGCATATTCAGATCATGGACTAACCAGAGTAAAGGTCAAAATTAATACCAAATGACAATGGATAAAAGCAGACTTTGGTTATAGCAACTGTAGCCTGCTGTGATTAAACAAGCTATCTGCTCCCCAGATTGGGAAATGGTCATATCTATCATCCTGGTAATCACTAATAAATGCCAAGTACTATATGGGACAGTGAATATATGTATTTATATCATTTTTCAGAAATTTAATTAATACAAAACAGTTACCATTGAGAAGACCTAACATGCCTGAAAATTGCATTAGTTGGGAAACATGATCTCTATGCTAAACAGCTATTATAGTTAAAATTAGTTTAAGTTTAGAATACAATTGGCAAAAAGTTGAGGAGGAAAAGGAAGATTAAGACTAGTATTGCTTTACAAAACTTAAAAGCAACTAAGAAAATGAACATGTAGATTATTTGATGAGAAGCCTAAGCTTGAGAGTATTTGTCTTTGGATTTGGAAGACTGACAATGAAAAGCTATAAAATAGCATAGAATTGCCAAATATTGATCAATTTTCATTAAACCCAATAGAGAAACATAGGGATTCTATTTAGCTGAATATATGATGTTCCCTATGAGTCAAGGGCAATGGTCTTCCAAAATTCTGATTGAATAAGAGTAGCTAGAACTCACCCAATTCCAATAGAGAGAAACTCATAACTGATAAAGCACAATTATACAAATATTTAGAATCATTTTAAAGGCATTTGAAAGATTCTAAAAGTATATAACATCTCTTTCTAATGAAATAAAAATACAAATATTGAAGAGTAATAGATCGACCTTTTCTTGAGCTGAGATTTCAAAAAGATTTTTGTGGTATCTTTTGTGCCTTCACTTCTGAATATTAACTTAAAAAAACTCTTATCATTTTACAATATGTGATAATATTGTCTAACACTAATACCAGGAGTTCATGATTCCATCAGTTTCAATGTCACTTGTGATCTATTTTCTACTCATATAAACTTAACCTGGTTCCTTTTGGGGCCTTTTTAATTTTTGGCTTTGGACTGTAAGAGAAGTAGGTTTAAACACAGTAAGCATTTCTGCATGCTAGAAAGAACTCATCAGTACTTGAAAATACCTTTAAAAATATTCATGATTTCACTAATTGGGGATATTTCTACACTAATTCAACCTTTAGAAGAGTTAGCTAGTTTTTGCAGTTATCGCTGAATAGTAAAGGGATAGCAAAACTTATGATTTCTCTGATATTGCTATAATGTGACCTGGGAAAAACCCACAAATCTTTGAGCATATCATTAATTTGATACTCAGAAGATTTGTGTTTTTGTTAGTATCAATATTCCTTCTACTGGTGCAACTCACAATCATCTCAGATCTTAATAAACTGTCTTCAGCAGTTAATGGGCCCTCCTCAAATCAACTTGTGCTCATTTTTTCTGGTATAGGCTAGTCCTTAAATAGCCGCATCTATTGCTGTATTCATGTTCAAAGAGTTTTATGTTTGTTAATGTAAAAAAGTTTGTTCTGGATTTGCCTTTGACAACCAAAAGTCACTTCCATATTATGATGGGGCACGGGGATAGGAATTTAATGGAAAGTGTTGTCGAGATTATTGATTTCTAATCTAATCATTTTCAAAGAACATCTAACTTTACTTTGAAGGCTAACAAGTAGAAACTGTGCAATGACCCTAATTGAAATTCCTTAACTGTCACACACCAGTGGCTTTGACATACTCTCTTCTTCACTATTATAAGAGCCTCAAATTTAACAATCCCTGCTAAAAACCCCAAAGGGGACAAAAACTCCTCTCTGGCTTTACTTACCAATAGTAATGCTGCACAAAATAAGAGTATTTGTATCAATTGTTGCATGTTTATGCTCTACATATGTCTTGACACCAAAGAAAATGAGATATCTTGATCTTGAAACATCAAGAAAAATCTGATTTAATGTGACTTGTTTAAGTTCTTAAATGCAAACTTTTTTCTTTTTTTATTCCAGAACAGCTCTCATGATTGCTCTCACTTTTGGTAATAAACCAACAAACATAATCAGTCTTATGATCCAATATAATGTTGACCTCTCTTGTGAAGATGAATTTGAATGGACAGCTAAAAACTATGCTAATATCAGTATTGTTGATGTGTAAGTGCTAACATTATAATCCCAATTATTTCATTTATTTATTTTTCCATTCATAAAACTTTTATTACGCTAATAACAATTTATTACACACATACTTAACAATTATGTTTGGATTGTTCATTAAAATGTCATGACACTAAACAAAGCTAGTCATCACCTCAAGTCATTTCCCTGTTAATTATTTTTATAGCAAATGTATGTTAGGCAAGTATCCAGAAAAATCACAAAAGCAAAAAGCTGAAATAATGTTAAATACATTGAATTTTTTGTTTTAATGTTGTGCTGGATATACAATGATTTTAATGATTACCAAGCAATTCATATTTACTGCATCTTTACTTATATATTTGTTTCAGGTTGCTTAAACCATTTAAATATAAATAAAATGAGTGTTGCAAAAATTAATGAAAGTGAACAACAGGTAACTTTACAATTTACTTCTCATTTCTCCTTCAAATCACTTCTCTAGAGTAAATTGAAAATTAAAAGTGACTACTACTATCCCTTGGCTGAGGATCTCATAATAGAACATAGACCCAATCTTATTGGATGCATTGGTTGCATCTCCTTTTTGCTGACTTCAAATGCTTCTTTGATATGCTTGTTGTGATTGATCCACTCTTCCTTTCATGTCATCATCAGACACAAACTCAGACAAGTAACAGCAATAGTCTCCTTTCATTTTCAAATAGAAAAAACTGCTTTCTGCTTGTGAAGCATTAGGATCACGATAGACCCAGCACATCATTGTAAATCTCTCTTAGTTGTGTTTCAATTTTCTTTCTGGATACTTGGACCTTCTGCTGTTTTTTCTCAGCACCTTCTGTCTTTTGCTCAAAACTTGAAATGGCCCTTCAAGGATGACCTTTGGGTCCCTAAGATATTTTTGTAAGAAACAGAAAGATGATTCCTCTGCTTATTAGATAATTAACTTTATTTTAAGTTAATTAAGACTCCTTGCTCAGTTACAGTGTATACAAGATGCCATGTAATCATATCTCTCATTCTGCTCAGCCAATTTGACCTACACCAAATTCTTTTTATTCATGACTGAATATTCAGTTCCTGGATTGAGTGGTGGCTCAAGGGGGTTCCCCTGACTTTGGGTGAAAGCAGTGGCCTATAATTGCATTTAAAATAATTTTTCCTCTACACACTTGAAATGGAGGGGAGCTTTCTTATTTGCATAATGCAACAACAGCATGGCAAGCAGACTAATGGACACTAACAAGGAACTGGGCAAATGGTAAAGTTAGATTATCCAAGTTCAGTAGGGTATAAGCAAGAGAGAGGAAAAGAAGGTAGTTTTAGATAATCTGAGATAGTTTTGAGAGATAATAATGATAATGCTAGCCGCTATTTTCATAGTTCTTAAAGGTTTTCCAATACTTTACACAAAAGTTGTATTATTTAATTGTCAAGTTAGTTTGGGAGAAAAATTACATTGACTTATATGCTGGCAAATGATTGGTAACTTAAAAAGTCATAAACACTGATAGGAAACATTAGAATGTATATGGAGGTAGTTTGGTACTTGAGAAAGAGTGTTGGATTTTGAGTCAGAGGACCTGGGTCTCGGGGAAATCATATTCCTCACCATATGTGTGGCCTTGGACAACTCTTAATTTTTACTGGAGAGAGAGAGAGAGAGAGAGAGAGAGAGAGAGAGAGAGAGAGAGAGAGAGAGAGAGAGAGAGAGATTAGACTAGTTGACCTATACAGACCATTTCACTTCTAAATCTACAATCTTATAATACTCTGACTAAAGACAAGTATAATAAGTCTAGATTGAATGATTAGTTATGCCCTGAAGAGTTTATCAAAACAAGAACGAATTTTTTTGATAATTTGGTCTGGTTATTTAAGGTTTTGAGATACATAACAACTTGGTGCATATACTTTTTAAACTTGGTTGATGTGGACTTATGATTTATATTTTATTTCCTAATTAGTAATCGGGAACTATTTCTTCAACATGAAACTAGGCAGTTAAATCAACTCCCTTTAGCCAAAAACAGTAGTCCAGATGAGAATTCTGATATTGCATTTACTTTGGGTGGACCTGCCTTGGACAAAGAAGGTAGGCTGACAAACCTAAACAAATACTTAATTTTAAACATATTATTTAAAAATTTAATACTTTTTTTTTTACTACTTCCATTTTATGCTTGTAAGGAATGGGATACTAGTTTATTTTCCTTAACTCAGTTTTTATTCTTATAGATTCACTGTTTTGAAACTTCATAAAAATACTCAATATTTTTCTATTAATAAATATAATAATTAATAATTATAATGCCTACTTTAAACTACAATTTACTTATGTAGACTATAAAAATAACTTTAAAATGTACATATTATTCTAAATATATTTGACCAAATTAAATTAAATCTCTTAATACTTAAAAATGTACTATATTTAGCTACATTACTTATTTCTGATTCTCAGATATGGAAAAACTAAATAATACATATCAGGACTCCCCGAAACTATAGTACACACATAAACACACACACAAGTAGATGGACTGATCTTATGTATGAATATAAAGATAGAATGATAAAATTTGAAGAGTAGAATCCTCATTCTGCTCTGTAACCCTGTGTGAATTACTTATCTTAGCTTTAGAAACATGTACATTTTAAATGTTACCAAATTTTAAAATATTCATAAGGCTTTCTCTCCACAGATACTAAGAACAAAAAAATTCCAGAAGGAGTAGGAGGACCAGAGAACAGAGAATCAGGTTTGAATGGTAATGCATATATTCCTAGATTTTCAATACATAATGATATATGCTCACATCCAAAGTGGCCCAAAGGAAGACTTTAACTTCTTGATTTGTTAAATTGGGGCAAAGCAGAGAGTAGAATGCAACAAGTTTTCGTGATATAAGATCCAACTGTGTTTAATAAAGTAAGAGCTTATTTTTGAACAACTTGCAAATAAATATATATAATGTTGTCAAAGAGAACCAGACTCCAACTATGAAGAATGAACATGTTAGCATCCTACTCCTAAGGGGCCTAGTAGTCATTTTCCCTTCCCTGAGTCCAACATCTTCCTTTTTTGCATTATTTCTTGTACACTTTTGAATACAGAAAATTTGAATAACAACAAATTTTGTTGAAGCAAAATTTATGTATTTTTTGGACTTTGACAAATTATGTTCTTGGGTTGAGCACTTCCTAGTTATTATTACTAATGTCTCTGGTATTTTAATTCAGTGTTATGATAGAAAAGGTACAATTTATCCAAAACATTGGATTCCAAAAGACTTTTTATAATGCTCTCTAAAAACTGATATTTAATTTGCTTTTCGAAAAACCATAATTTTCATTATGTAACTTCATCTCCCTGCATGACATCATAGATAATACCATGAACCACTTAATAACAAATGCCAACAAGTAAAAGATTACCTTCTTAACTGAAAACAGTTCTTTTGAATAGATAAGACAAGGCAGGTTTTAGGAACATAAGTTGTAGTCCTGACTATGCCACTAACTAGTTCCTTAATCTCTTCGAATCTGTTTCCTTTTGTTTCTGCTTACAAATACGAAATGAAGCGGTTGGAATGCCTTCTGAAATTCAAGCCCTTCTAAACTATTAACTTCCTAGGCAAATTCATTTTTTAATATCATTGATTTGTGTAACTTTTTAAATCAGATGATGCATAATATGGTTAGCTGACATCCAGAACAAGAATTTCAGGGAAAGATATGGTATTCTGTGAAATAATCAAATATAAATGTTTACTAAAATAATAATTAAACAGGTTGCTGCTTTAGTTCAAGCTTTATTTTTGGTGTTGCTTTTACTATTTTTGTTTACTCTAAGCATTACTTAGAACAAAATAGGTTGGAATCCATTATATTTTACATTTTCATTATAGCATGCCATTAGAAAAGGAGAGTACTGTTTTTGTATTTGATAATCTTTGAATCTTTTATGTAGAATATTTTAGAGATGATATAGGGAAAATATGTAGTGGTAGACTCTGTTTAGCATTTTTGCTGTTTTTGATTAAACTTAAGGATATGAACTTTTTATCTAAAAATAAGGATTTTTGAAATTCCCATTTTAAAAAGTACTTTGTAATGGTAATTTTTTATTGCTCATTCTTGGATTGAGTTAATTCCACTCTATATATTTTGATATTACATTTATTAAATATTATAATTACATTCATATATGAAAAAAAACCTAATCAGATGTTTATAAACTCTTTTGTTTTGCTTTTCTGGGTGCCCAGTTCAAGTTAATTGCTTATTCCCCACATAAAGTGAAGGAGTTTCACCTTGCTTGTATTCTGACCTTTAATTAATCCTATTCTATTTTGAGGGTGATGATGTAATAGCTAACCATGCTGAAGTTCTGCTACAACCACTATGCGATATTGATTGGGTGTTTTCTGATTCTTATCAAATGAACAAGAGTCCAAACCATGGGACTTGGGTTGCTTGAGAATCTTTCCAACAGGAGGCTCTGAAGAGGCTGCAATGGACAAGACCACAAAACATGATTCTTCTGTATCATTTGATCCTGTCATTTTCCCCTTATCACGTGACATCAGACTGCCTCATCCCATCACATCTGGGAAGGAAATGAGCCTGGTGACCACATGGAGTGCCACATCTCCAGCTTTCAGGGCAGAAGAGTTTTCCTGCTTTTCCCAGCCACTCCAGAGAAACCTTTCCTGTTCATCTCTCACTGAGGGGCAGAACTGAGTTTGGCTCTGTGGGAATTGAGCTGACTTCTGCTCCCCCAGCCTTTGGAGAAGGGTTCAGGAATAGCACTTCATCCTGTCCAATGGGACATAACATTTTAGCTTAGTTTCATGGTAATGGGGAGAAGCAATGGAAGAGTCATAGTTTTCACTCATAAAATGTGTATGTTTTATGCTCTATGCTAAAAGCTCCTTCTAAAATTCATCAAGGCATAGAGTTAAGCCTGAATTTTCAAAGTTTTTCATAGACAAAATGAACCTCTGAAAGGTCCTACCTAGCAGGAAAGATTTCAAGTAGGGCCCATGATATTTCTGTTCCTTCCAATGAGCAAACTAATAAGGAGACTCTCCAGTGATAGAATCTTTGGCCAAGGCAAACCGTGAAGACCATTTATTATTGTTATTGTTATTTATTATTTATTATTTATTAGGGCTTGTGATGTGTAGTGCATGCAGGTAAACACTCCAGCCTACATGGCAGTAAGTAAAGCCTGGAAAGGTACAAGATAAGACATTTTATCCACCTTAAAGCAGTCTATTACAGTTTATTAAAAATATCTTTTGTTAATATTTCAGCCTATTAAGAATGATCAGGTATATTCACAAATTACCAAGACAAACAAATATAGGTACAAACAAAGTACTAACAAGATTAGGAGTTCAGATAAAGGAAAAATCACTAACTTGGGAGCATCTAGGAAAGCCTTGAGGAGGAGCCGACATTTGAGGTGACCTTGGAGGATAAGAGTACACAATGTGAGGGTCTTCTGGATACAGAGAACAGCAGGAGCAAAAACCCAGCAGGAGGAATGGAGAGGTTGTTGGAGTTGGGGGAAGGGATAGAAAGCAGTCAAGTAGTCCATTGGGGCTAGCACATAGATGACCTGAGCAAGATGAGATGCAACTGGAAAGGTTGGTCAGAACAAGGTTGTGGGAAGTCTTAGTGTGAGGCTAAGCATTCTGTACTTCTTATTCAGGAAGTCACTGATGGTCTTTCAGCAGCAAAGTCATGACAAGAATCGTGTATAATATCTAGTCTGGAAACTGGAGAGGCAGCCTTAGCATAGTAGATAGAGAGCTGGTCTTACAGTAAGAAGGCATGAGTGTGAGACCTGCTTCTGATCCATCCTGGCTGATTGCCTCTAAGCAGGTTACTTAATCTTTCACTCCCTCAGATAACGCACTCTCTAAGATTATAATCTACAGAGAAGTTGTCTGTCTATATCCACGGAAGCAATTTTTTCACTAAGAATTCCATGTAGATGAAATCGCATATCTCATTGAACATTGAAGTTCAAAAGAAATCTGGCAGCATTTTGTTGGGTGGATGGAGAAAGTCAAGTTTGGAGCATGGTGACAAATCAGATAATGAAGGAATGCACTCCATGAAATGGTCAGATTGGCATCTCTTCATTTCTTTCCCCAGATTAGTATGATGATTGATAAAAAGAGAAGTGCTTAACTCACTGCTCATCTGCCTATCTTTGGACTATATTTTGAGGAGATAACAGATGCACATTGTACATCATAAGTTATTGGTGTTTATTTATAGCGTCCTTCTCCAGGAAGACTTAAAAAGCAGAGATATATAGGTTTGCAACTCATCAATCCCTTCCTTGTAGGAATGTAGAGATTTATACAAGTTGCATTGTTTTTGCATTTCTATCCTTTGGAGAAGAGCTAGAAATATATGCTATGCTAAACAAAGCAGTATCTCTAGACATGCCCTGACTTATGGAATGGTCCTAATAGGTCGTACCATGTCATATTTAATATGGCAGTACTATATCTGCTTTCACACTCTCTATGAGGAATGTGGTAAGAAAGGTGGAACAATGATGGTACTTCTCAATCTACTGACATAAAAAATCCCCTGTTAATCACATTATACTAATTTGTCCCTTTTGTTTAGGATATCTGCTAGAAATATCGTATCTATCGGTGTGACAGAGCCTGATAGTGGGATGCTGATGGAACACATCACTGACAGACATCAGATGCTTGAAGAAGACCTCTTTGTGTCCACAGAGCCTTGCCATTTATAATATTTCTCTGTAGCATAATTCTAATTATATTGTGGGTCCTTGTCATGTTCCCAAAACCACATTGTAGCAAAGCTTCATATATTATGCTTTTAGTATTTGTTTTAATTGTATTTTACTTCTTTCTATAGTAGTGGAAGAAAGTTGCCCAGAAGACTCTATAAGCAGGTAAGCCTTTTGTGGCAAGTTACTATTTCTTCTTACTAATTAATCTACATGGTCCATCTTCTATTAGGTGCCTCCCTCCAAGGCAAGGCAGATTTTCAAGCTCCAAAAAATGAAATATCTTCAATTTAGTCAATTCTCACCCTCACCACAAAACTCATGTTTTACTTCATTATTTGAAACAGAATTCTGTTTGTTAAACTCTTTGAGGGATATATTCCAAGCCTACTGTGGATAGCTAAATCCATGGATATAACTGAACTCCCGACCCCATGGGATAAATGTGCTCGCTCATCCCACTCTGTTCTCTGGGAGAGCTTCTCTGCAGCCTCCCACCCACCCACCCCACCATAAAGAAATGAAAAACTAAAAGTGAAAACAGAAGAGACCTCAGCCAGGGGCAGACAGCTGCAGACCTCAAGACCTCCACCTTTCCAATTGACTAGAGATAAACCACAGAAAGTGAAACCTTGGATGAGAGGCTCCTGATAAGCAGATTGGCAGCTGTTCAGTGTCAGAGTTGCTGAGGAACATTGAAGGATTCAAAGACTTCCTTAGGATTACACATCCAGTATGTGATGAGGGAAACGTGAACCTAGGTTACTTTTACTCTCAGATCTATTGCATACTTAGTACCTCTATTAATAAAATATTGGATCAACAAAGAATGAGCCAAGTTATGATCTTCTATATGACCACACTATGTATCAGGTACCTGGGATGGCTTCCTTCTAAGGCACATCTTTAATGCAAATATGAATCTTTTTATAATTGTGGGAATTCATCTTAGTGCTCAGGGATGATCAGGTAAAGGCATTATCAGGGTGGAATGGGACTTAGTCCCCGGGGAAGAGGTCCTGAGTCACAAAAGGAAATGGCATTGGAAATGCCTTGGCAAGAGGAAGAGAAGCAATAGAAGTGGCTGTTAAGTAGTTTCTGTTAGAATTCTTTTGGTCAATACTGGTAGGAAGCTATTTCTCACATTGACACTTTGGCACAGTAATAGTCTACATCCCAATTATAGGCATCTGGGTAAACTAGTATATTTTGAGAAGTGATCAACCTATCAAAAGTATGTAATTCTTCTGGAGCTTCTAGAGAGGCAAACCAACATGGTAAAACTTTAGCTATAAATGCCACCAACAGAAATAACTGAACACTAAAGGTCTCCCTTCCAACAAGCTCAATATTCACATAACACAGAAGGTTATTTTGCAATGACCTGCAGATCTCATGCTTTGTTGGTGTTTCTGCTAGTGACAAGAGTTAGTCTTAATATAGAAGAAGGTGAAAAGACTGCAGGAAAGTCTTTCTACTCTCCATATGATCAGGCTGAACAAAATATCCCTAGAAATGATATAAAGTTTTTAAAGAA
>NC_058134.1:136303295-136419358 GCF_016433145.1 Gracilinanus agilis | reverse complement strand
AGAGAAATGCAAATCAAAACAACTCTGAGGTATCACCTCACACCTAGCAGATTGGCTAAAATGAAAGAAGGGGAGAGTAATGAATGTTGGAGGGGATGTGGCAAAATCGGGACATTGATGCATTGCTGGTGGAGTTGTGAAATGTATCCGGCCATTCTGGCTGGCAATTTGGAACTATGCCCAAAGGGCTATAAAAGACTGCCTGCCCTTTGATCCAGCCATACCATTGCTGGGTTTGTACCCCAAAGAGATCATAGATAAACAGACTTGTACGAAAATATTTATAGCTGCGCTTTTTGTAGTGGCAAAAAACTGGAAAAGGAGGGGATGTCCTTCAATTGGGGAATGGCTGAACAAATTGTGGTATATGCAGGTGATGGAATACTATTGTGCTAAAAGGAATAATAAACTGGAGGAATTCCATGCAAATTGGAGAGACCTCCAGGAAGTGATGCAGAGCGAAAGGAGCAGAGCCAGAAGAACATTGTACACAGAGACTGATATGCTATGGTAAAATCAAATGTAATGGGCTCCTGTACCAGCAGCACTGCAATGACACAAGACAGCTCTGAGGTATTTATGGTAAAGATGCTACCCACATTCAGAGGAAGGACTGCAGGAGAGGAAACATATAAGAATATCAAAGGAATAAATGGTAAAAAACATAAAATGAAGACTAGCAGTACTATATTTTAAATGGTATTATAAAGCAGGAATTATGAATACTGTTACTGGCTATGATATAGAAAGGCAGACCAGTAGAACAGAACAGATATATGACAAAGAGCTATAAAATATTAATCTTTTTTTTTTGACAAAAATCAAACATCTAAATTTTGGGATAAGTCACTCTGATAAAAATTGCTTGTATAATTGGAAATGAGTTTGGTAGAAACTAGATATTAAATAAATATCTTACATAATTCACTAAGATAAGGTCAAAATGGATTCATGATCTAGACTTAGAAGGAGATACCATAAGTAGAGCAGGGAACATACTACCTATAAGATTTATGTAGAGGAGAAAAATGTATGGGTCAACGAGAGGTGGAGACTATTGTAAAATGAATAATTTTGAATACAATAAACTAAAAAGGTTTTATATAAATGAAATAATAGCTGCCAAGATTAGAAGGAAAGCAGAAAATTGGGGTGGAATTTTTATACACAACCCATCAGAAGCCTCATATCTAAATTTTATTGTGAACTTTGTAAAATTAGCAAGAATACTATCCATCCCCCAATTGATAAATGGTCAAAAGAAATGAACAGCCATTGTTCAGATGAAGAAATCAAAGCCATATATAGATATATTAAAAATGTGATCATTCTTGATTAGAGAAATGCAAATTAAGATGACCCTGAGGTACCACCTCACATCTGTCAGATTGTCCAGTCTGACAGTAAAGTGATAAAATGTTGGAGGGGGTGTTTCAAAATTGGGACACTAATGCACTGTTGGTGGAACTGTGAACTGATCCAATATTTTTGGAGGACAATTTGGAATTTCACCAAGAGAGTTATAAAACTGGGTATACCCTTATTATTTCTGGGTCTGTTTCCCATGGAGATCAGGGAAAGAGCAAAAGAGCTCATATGTTCCAAAATATTTATTGCAGCATTATTTGTAGGGGCAAAGATTTGGAAACCGAGGGGATGCCTATTAGTGGGAGAATGGCTGAACAAATTGTGGTATATGATTGTTATAGAATTCTACTATACCATAAGAAATGATGAACGGGCTGATTTTTAAAAATCTCAGAAGGAACTATATATTGATGATGAACAGTGAAATGAGTAGAACTAGGGGAACATTTGTACATAGACACAGATCTAATACTGAAAAAATAAAGTGAGAATATTACCTCTAGTGTTTGAACAGAAAAATAAAACACAAAAGATTTAATTTACACAAACATATTGATGTCCCTGACAGTATCGCATGTGATGCTGGGAGGGTTGGGAAGGGCTGGGACACTTTTGGAAGAGGATCTATTGTGTATGTGTAAAGAAAACTAAGCTAAACATATAGGGTATTTTTTATTTCACTTGTGTAATATCTCCTTTTTTATATATGGAAATTCTTGTTTTGTTTTGTAAACATTTGGCCTAATAATTGTAATGAAAAAAATTTAATGAAATTAAGGAAAATACCTAGAAAGTATTTTTATCATCCTGATTTTGGTTATCTAAATTATTTACTCCATCAGATTTCAAAATATTTGGCATATAAATAAGAAACTGTCTTAAGCAGATATGCAAATTGGGTTGTGTGAACATGTGGTTGAAAGAACAAGGATAAGCCTGTGTTATAAGTATAATTGATCTTATGTTGGTATTTAATATTGATAAATGGTTGATAATGATCAGCTGTTATAACAGTATATACACTATATACACTAAAGCTGTCAGGAATTAAACTATTTGCAGGCAGTGGATAGAAGGCTAGAAGCAGTTTAATCCAACTCTTATTTATTTCTGCTAGAGGGAGGGGGAGAGGAAATAGGAGGCAGGAAAGTAGGAATTAGGAATAGGACGGGAATCTCTTAATTTCTATACTAAAATATCTAAATAAGCCCCCCTCAAACTAACTGCTTTCTGTGCAGTGTCTATTTGCCTGTAAGCAGGCCTCCTTAAACTATTCTCACTAATCTAAGATTAAATTCTATCTTACTCTATCCTATGCTAAGTGAAGAATCTTAAACTTATAATAACCTCCTTAAGAAATATATAAAATATTCACAGAGAAACTGATGCAGCTTCTCTCTCTCCGAAGTCAGAGAAGATAAGACCTCTGACAGTTTCTTCTCCCTCAGGTCAAAATCCAACCACCTGTCTCAGTTGACAAAAAAAGCTTACTACCTCCCCCTCAGGTTCTGAGGAGAAAAACTCTCAGTAAACACACTCTATGGTCAGTATTTGTATCTCAACTCTTAAAGTAATGGTCTCAAAGTCACTAGATGATCTTTTCTCTGAGAGAAATGACCTAGCAACCTATTCCTAAAGGAGTCAAGGAGACTGGACCCAATGAGATGGGACCCAGAACTCTAACTGAATCTCTCTTTTATGCTAGGCCTTTTAAAGTCACAGAGGACAAGAGCTATCTGCTATGGTTTCTTAAAGGAGACAATGTAAAAATAAAAAAAAACACATCCTCTGACTTATACTTCTGCTCTTAATGAAACATAGCAAACTAAATAAAATTTTTATAACAACATTACCCCCTGAGATCCTTTTGGGAGAAATTTTCTCTCCAAATGGATCTTTTAACTGAACTATTCTCTCTCTATTTGAAACAGGGAGAGGTAAGGAAAGGAAGAACGAAAGTAAAACATCTTGCAAAATGTGTCACACATTACATACAAATATTTACAGTTACAGATATTTACAATTACAAAATAACACACTTCTAACTATACTTTTACAGAAACAAAACTATCTAAATATAATAATTCAATTCAACTTACAGTTACTATGTAAAATATCTTATAACAACATTATATACACATTATTACATTATTTAAATATAACATTCCCTTCTGAGGGGGACATAAATCCTCCCCCTGAGGTGAGATATTTCCTTTAATATTTAATTTTTATATTTTTAATATTTATTATTTTATTTATTAACTATTAATCAACAATATTACTATTTAATAAATTGTTTTCTATATTAATAATGATCTTTAAACAGACATCCTAATATAAATTGTATATGTACCTATTTAGTATTATTCATTTTATTTTAAAAATCAAATCTTTATGTACAAAAAAAATCAAATCTTTCATTTAAACACAAAGTTTAGTGTCCTTAAAATAACCCAGTCTTCGTAGTCCTTACAGTGTTCTTAGAAATAGTCCAGCTGCCATTGTAGTAATCTTTGTCCTTAGAAAAAATAGTGTCCTTGAAAATAGCCCAGTATTCTGATTGTAGCAGTTCTTGTAATTTTATTGACCTTCATTCTCAAAGGATGGTACTCTCTTGACATGTGAACAATGGATCCATGATGATTTCTCTCCAATCTTGATCACTGTTGGTGTTGTTAATAGTACTTGGAATGGACCTTCCCAGGCTAGCTGAGTTCCTCCTGTTCTGTTAAAGTTCTTTATATAAATCATATTTCCAGGATATATAATATGCAATGAATAATCTATTGGTCCAGCCTGTACTATTGCTCCTAATTCATGTAATTCCCTGATATCTTTACTTACAAATCTAATATATTCTGCAATCATTGTATCTCTAGCTAACATTGATGTATAAACAGGGCTAAATGTCTTTGATTACATAGGTGGATGACCAAACAACATCTTGAATGGTGATATATGTAGGTCTCCCCTTGGTCTAGTTTTCAGATAAAATAAAGCTAATAGTAAGGCATCAGGCCATTTCAAGTGTGTCTCTGTACATAATTTCCCAATCATCATCTTTAATTCTCTGTTTAGTCTTTCTATTGTTCAGAACTCTGTGGTTGGTATGGCATATGGAATTTCAGTGTTATACCTAGGCACAAATATATTTGCTGTAAAACTGAATCTGTAAAGTGTATTCCTCTATCTGAATCAATTCTTGATGGTGAATCAAATCTAGGTGAAATTTCTTTCAATAATACTTTAGCTTCAAATGCTGATGTGTTCTTATTTGATGGAAATGCTTCTGACCATCTTGTTAATTGGTCCACTATTTCTAAACAAAATTTGTATTGTCCAACTTTTGGCATTGATTGGGATAAATCTGTTTCATTAATGATTGTTAAATTCAAAATTAATTCAGGGTCTTCTGTCACTGCTACTTTTGAGTAATATCTGCTCTATTATTCCTTTTTGATACAAAATCAGTTCCCCCATGTGTGTGCCCAGAGCAATGCACCACGGCCAGCATTTTTAGTACTTGGAGTGCTATAAGAACTTTGTTTATGATCTTTGCATTTGCTATCATTTTGCCTGATGATGTAAATAATCCTCATTGTAACCAAAGGTTACCCACTGCATGGCATATACCAAAAGCATACTTTGAATCCATGTATATTGTAGCTTTTTTATCCCTTGCTATTAAACAGGCTTCCTTGAATGCTATCAATTCTGCTTCTTGTGCACTTAGATTAGATTGAAGTAATGCTGATCATATAGTTTCAAATTCTGTCACCACAGCTACTCCTATATATCTTATCCCATCTCTCACAAATGATGAACCATCAGTAAACAAAACAAGATCTGCATTCTCTAACAGAGTATCAAGTAAATTTTCTCTTGGTTTTGCTACCATTTTTACTACTGATTCACAATTATGAAGTGGTTCTCCTTTTGTTGGTAGATAAGGAAGCAGTGTAGTCAGAGTCAGTGTTGTGCAGCGTTTTAAAGTGATGTTCTCATTCCTAATAATGTAATTTCATTTTGTGTAAGTCTTTGGTCTGGAAATGCCTGTGTTCTATGTCTGAGTAGTAACGCTTCAACCTCATGTGGGCTATAATGATTAGTGGATATCCCAACACTAAGCCTGCAGCTTTTGTCACTAGCAGAGCATCAGCAGCAATACCCCAGAGACATGGAGGTTGTGCCAAAAGTTATTGGAGCTAATTGTGCTGAATAATAGGCAACTGGTTGCTGTAGTGGTTCCAACACTTATGTTAGTATGCCAGAAGCTACTCCTTTTCTCTCATGCACATACAAAGTAAACAGTTTCTTATAATCAGGTATGCCTAGTCTGGAGCTCTCAAAATCTTTCGCTTTAACTTATTTAGCACTGCTAAATGCTAAATTTAAGTGGTTCTTAGAACATATTTTTCATCAGTTCTATTAGGGGTTTGGTAATTTCTCTATAACACAGAATCTGCTGTCTGCAAAAACCTGTGGTTCCCAAAACTGCTCTTAGTTGTTTTTTAGTTGTTGGAGCACTCATTTTTTGTATGTTTTCAATATGTTTGGGAGAGATGTAACACACACCTTCAGCTAACACAAATCCTAAATACTCCACTTTTGGGAGACACCACTGCACTTTTGATTTTGAAATTTTATGTCCTCTTTTGTATAATTCTAGTAGGAAGTGCTTACTGTCTTCTTGGCATGCAATTACATGTCATTTATGAAATGTAGTAGCCAACTCACCTTAAGTTTAATATTTGCAAGATCTTGAGTTAAAATTTTGGAAAGTAGGGTAAGGCTTTCTACATAATCTTGAGCAACTGGCACCATGTGTATTGTGATCCTTTCCATGTAAATGTAAATATCTTATGGGAATCTTCATGTTTAAGTATTGAAAAAAATACAGAACAGAGATTCTACTACTATGCAGTATTTTGCATTGCTATGGATAGAGGAAATAATAGTTGAAGGACTTGGGACAATTGGATGTCTTTTAGTTATGTGATTATTATCTCAAATCTTGAACAAATCTGTATACTCATTTTTCATTCTGTTAAAAAGGAATGAGAGATTGATAAGTATCTTTATATATTTCTCTAGATCTTAGAGAATGGAATGTGTATAGATCTCAGAGATAGTATAAATGGAGGAGGGATTGTATGCTCAGGCCCAAACTAGCTATAGTTGGTGAGGGAGGAAACACACACTCCTCTCACATATGGATGTAATCTATGCCTCTCCTCCCTGACAGGCTTGACTGATTAAGCCTGTCAGTTGTTCCCTTCTAACAGTTGCCCAGGTTCGGGACCTTTGAGAGGTTAGATGGATGGTTAACCTCTCCAGGCCCCAACCTGAGGTTGGATTAGTTGTTGATAAGGCTATTGATTGGCTATTGGAAACATTGTTATCTGACTGTGTATTGATCTCCCTTTCACAATGGTTTTGGTGTAATAGCCACTCAGGAAGGGTACTTGTTGGTAAAACACTATATTGAAAATATTAATGGGGAAAGGAAAATAAGATAACAGGATTGAGGAACTGGAAACCCTATTGCTAGTTGATTGGCTATTAATCTAATGTTGATCAAATATGGAGATTGCAAGGCTTGTAGTAATTGGAGGTCTTCACCCTCTCCCTAACTCTGACCTGACCTGGCCACAGCCAAGCCAGAGATTAGGGAAGGCTATTGATGTTGGTGTTGATAGATGAATCAGAATACTTTCTCAGCTCTAATATCAATGGTGTTGATTGATCGCTAGCTCTCTTTCAGTAAGGTACAGTTTACAAGTTTCAGGCCTACCCTTTCCACCCTTCACCTCCCTCTGTCCCAAGTCCTTGCTCCAAAATAGCTTGCTCAATTCTGAGTTCCCAACTGTTGTTCCTTAGGGGTATTTATAGGGTGGGGCCAACCAATTTTTGCCCCTGGCTCCTGGCACCCAGGAACATTCCAAAACTCCCAACTGCCAGCCCTGTCAGTCAAGGTGGCATCCATCTTGTCCTAGATAATGATTTTTAACAATTTTCATCTAATTTTGGTTTCTTAATCAGCAAAAGAGGTGTATTTTATTCTAATTTGCAAGGGATTATTATCTTGTATTTGATTGAAGAGACTATCACTGGGGTAATTCTTTCTATGACTTCTTTTGCTAATGGATATTGTTGTATAGATGGAGCTAGACCACCTCTAGTTATTATCTGGACTGGGACTGCTGATTTTAGTAGGCCTACATCAGTGGATGATGTAGCCCAGAGAGTTTCTGGTATAGCTGTTGGTATTTTGAAATTTTGATTTTTATCCACTTCTTGATTATCTAAAAATAGTATTGGGAACAAATTCAATGATTCTTCTGGTAATTCTAATGTTATGTCACCCTCTTGGGTACAAACTATTGTGACACTTAATTTACATAGCAAATCTCCCCTTCGTAGATTCATAGGAGAATTAGGCATTAATAAAAATGAATGCTCCACAGATAAAGGTTCTATAGTCACCATTTTGGTGAAAGCTTATGGACTTCAAAAGGAGTTCCTGAAATTCCAACCACACTAATTGAACCCACTGAATTCCAATTTGAATCAGGTGTATTAATTAAACTGATTTCGTTTCCCCAGTATCTAAAAGACAATCATAAAGAGTATTTCCAACTTTTAGAGTTACACGTGGTTCTGTGTTGTTTGGGGGAGAAACTTGAATTATTGGTGTAATTACTTTTGGATCTGGAAAGTCAAATTTTTCAACCTGTGATTCTATAGTTATTTCTCCTCTGTTAAACCTTCATAATGGACAATGTGCACCTTTCTGAGGTTCCTCTCTTTGAGGATTATTTACATTTTGAGTTTGGTTACTGCATGGATGTGCAGTGTTCCTTATGTAATTTAATAATTCATTCCGCTTTGTTTTGGTTATTTCTTCTATCATGGCATCTATCATTTCCATTTCTAAAATTGCCTCAGTTGTTGTAATTGTTATTCTTGTTGAATCTAAAATTGTTGCTATTTTATAATTATTTCTAAAGTTGTTCCTATTATTCTTGAAAATACTAAGTACTCGGTTCCAACATCTGTAGTTAAGTGTTAAATGTCCTCTTTTCCCACAGAGATAACAAGGTAGTCCTTGATTAATAAATTGTCTTTGGCTCTTATATTCCCTGATAGCAGCTAACCCAACACTGGTTTCTCCTTTTTCACACTTATTAATTTTCCCTTTTAATTCTCTTATCTCTCTTCTCAATTCCTCCACTAATTTGGTATTACCCTCATCCTTTTTCTCATGATGCCCTGTGTAAACATACATTGCAATCCTTAGGCCTCTTAAAGTCATGGAGGACAAGAGCTATCTGCTCTCATTTCTTAAAGAGAGACAGTGTAAAAGTAAAAAAAACCCTTCTCTGACCTATACTTCTGCTCTTAATGAAACATAGTAAATGAAATAAAATTCTTATAACAACACTTGTAAAGGTTAAATTAGGAGTTTTGACAAAATAAGAGAGCAGCTTTTAATAATTTAAGTTTTAATGAGAATATAGTAGAGCTGTAAATTAATATTATCTCTTTAACCTAGAATAAAGAAAACTTCTATCAGCTTTTAACAACTAATTTATTTTAATTAAAGTAGTGATAGTAAAAGAATATAGTAAAATGAATATAGTAAAGGAGAGAAATATAGGAAAGAGATAGAGAAAGAAAATTCCCTAATGTCTATACCAGTTATTCTATAACTACCTATAATTCCCCATAATTATTACCTAAAACTGCCTATATCTACCTATAACTGCCTATAACTACCACCAATAACAACCACCCCACAAAATTCCAAACCAATCCAGCCCAATCAAAACCAACCCAATCAGTATTTAATCCAACCCCAATTAGATCTGTCAATGAAGACCAGCCACCTTCCAAAAATTTCAAGAAAGAAAAAAAATCTAATAGCCCAAACCAAAAACCAAAACCCCAGAAAATAAATCTGAATGTGTGATTGTATACCTTTGCTTCCGTATGATTATTAAAGGGGAAAAGTGACAAGAACATGAAAAAGGGATGAGAAAAAAGAATGAGGTAGGAATCAAGCCACTGTTTTCAAAGTGGAACAAATTTATCTCTTAAATAACATTTCTAACAAGTTTACTGAAGTTTTTTTTCCCCCAAATTAAAAAAAAAAAAGAAAATAACACAGATACTTGGGTGTATATTTCAGAACATAAGAGGTACCAAAGTGTAAAGGACAGTGAACCAGGAAGAGCTAGTTTCAAGTCCTGCTTCTGATACATCATTTAACATTTCAGTATTCTAGGCAACTGTAATAATGTAAATTGATACTGTATCTGTTGGGCCAGTTATTATTGATCTTGAGTAGATAGTTGCCTCTCAGCTGGTATTGGTTGAGATTCAGTTACAGCAATTATGGCCTAGTTAAAGGTCTGACAAATGGAGACTGACTGGAGACAGCTTATAATAAAAAACATATTTTAATATGTTATTGAAAGGAGCAGGGAAAGAAAGGAAAGGATAAAATATAGGATTGAGGATATATTCCTTAATCTAAGAAAACTAAACTATATCACAGTACCCAATTTGTCTCACAAGAGACTTTCTTTATGCTTGATTTCTCAAGCCTGACTTAAACTCATTAACTAACTAAATATTTAATATCTAACCTTACTAAGTTATACTAATTAATTATCTTCTTCTTATATTAGAAATCCACGGTCTCCTTTTACTTTCTCTAGCTAGAGATCAATCCAGCCACTGTCAGACTCCCAGCAGCACTCTGAAAGGCCCTGCTTTGGGCCTACTTTCTTCTGTAGTGATAGAGAAAATTCAGCCAGTCCCTCCTCACAGTTGGTCTCCTCCACAAACTTTTCCCAAATATCCAAGTGTCTTCCAAAACCAACAGTCACCAGCTCTTCCAGGGTTTTCCAAAGGAAAAATCCAACCATCCACCCTCAGAGAAGCCAACCTCCAAGAGTGTGAGTGTGTTCATTATTTTCCAACAGACCCACAAGGGCTCTTGGGAATTCCTTTAAGGAACTTCCATGAAGATTCTAGCTGGCTTCACTTCTCTTTCTCTGTTCTTACTTACCAAGAATTTCTAATTAATCCAAGTAATTAATTAACTCTTAATTAACTACAATACAACTCTAAAACTGGAAGTGGCCAAGAAGGTGCTGACAGACATTGGTAGAGAGTTTTCTAGGAGCTATAGGTGCTCATTAAATCCATAGATCTAATACTTGTACCTAAATAAATACACAAAAATTATTAATAAAATCATTTTACCAAGTACTAAACTTTCCTTTTAGGTTGAAGAGGAAAAGAAGAAGTGTCAAGATAATGAAATGGAAACACTGGAGAAAAAATGTGGTGATAAATTACCTGAAACTAAAATGGCCGGCAAAGGTAATGAGCTGGTACTTTCTAAAAATAACAATCAGCAATATGAAGATGAGGAGAATAAAATCCCTGGGGAAGAAATTCCAGAAATGTGCATTTCTTTTTTCAAGGAAAGTTCATCTCCTGTGAACCATCATTTAAAAGGGTAAGTTTGTGAAAGTATTTAACTGGAGTACTTAATTGTAAGTTCAATTTAGTCTGAAAATTCAGATTCATATTGATTGTATATTAACTTCAGTCTTTTTTTTTGCCAAGAAAGCAATAAAAACCCAGTGAGTGTATATATATTACACACATATATATACACAAATATATTTATAATTTCTTTTTTATATTCAGTTCTTTTATTCTGCACCTGTTACATAAGTTTCTCTGGAAGGAGGATGCCAATCTTTGATGAGGTCCACAACAGTAACATCAAATATAAGATTGTAAGGGGAAAGCAAAATAGTTTCAAAATTTATGAATAGGTCATCATGAGATATTAAAATATGCCTATAGCAATCAAAAATATTAGATGATTTGGCATAGTAGATAGAAAGTTCCCTGTCATTAGAAATGTTAATTAATGAATGAATTGAGGTGCTTATCATGTGCCAAGCATTGTGCTACACACTAAGGATACAAATGAAAAAGTCAGACAGCCTAGATTTCAAGAATCTCACACTATTACCTGAGGGCAAGCAAAACAAAAAAGAACCATGGGAAAGCAGAGTATAAAAGTGGAAGCGGCTCCTGATTCTCTTTTACAAGGGTTGAACTGAGGAGAGAAGAATTCGGTGTCCTTCCAGGTTGGGAGAATTAAAAAGGAGAACTGGCAAAAAGGTAGAGGGAGAAGGGCCAGGTAGCACTTGCTCCCTAAGGCTTTCTTAGTGCTCATTTGGATTCTGAATAGGACGAAGAAGGCAAAAAGCCAATTACTGCTACCTGCTGCCCCACCCAAGATATTGTAGGACCAAAGGAGGATAAATGACAATCTGACAGGAGGATTCACATTTCTGGTAGGGTCTGATGATCCAAGCAACTCAGAGTCTTAATCTGGAAGTGTTCTAGACTGACATTTAGAAAATAAGGAACTTAGAAAACCAAGTCCAAATTCACTCAAATAATTTAACAATAGCATTACATAAGCACATTGTAGGATAGTGAATTTTAAGAGCAAAAATTATTTAAGTTCAAGACAATATTTGTACGAGCATAGTGTATATGAGAGACCCTGAAGATACATCTTTCCCTGCATCAGTGCTTGGTCTCACACATCATGACTTCAGGACACATAGACAGATAGTTGTCTGCTTTTTCTTTGATTAGCAGGTACAGGCAGTTAAGAAAAAGTATACTTATGTTTTAATTGTCATCTTTTGATTTTGTATCAGTCTTATTTCCTAATATATCACTTATCATCCTTCCAGAGAAACATCCCTGAAACAAAAACCACAAAAAAAGGAAAATAGAGTTCAGCACAACTAGCCAAGACATTGCTAGTCATCCAGCTGTACATAAAGGGAGGAAGGTGCTACCTCTTCAAGGCCACGCTTGGCCATTATGATTTGACAGCATTAACTTTCAATTACCTTATTGCCCTTAATATTTACATTGTTGCAATTATGATTTATATTGTTGTCCTCGTTGCCTGTACTTCATTTTTCATTAATTCATATTAATATTCCCATATTCCTGTATGGCCATCATTTCAAATCACACATAGTATATTTAATCATTCCCTAATCAACGGGTAACTACTTATTTCCAGTTATTTGCTTTGCTGTGAATATTTTAATGTATCTAGCACTGTTCTTTTTAACATTGGGTAAAAAGATCTCCTTGGGGTTTAAGTTTAGCAGTGGGAGAGGAAAATAATTCTAAAGTTCTGGAGAAATGATTATTCTTTGAGATAGTTTTGACTAAAAGTTAATTGAAACAGGTAAGTTGCAAGGGAACTTTCTAATCAAGTCCTGTATAATCTATGAATAATTAGGGCCTAGAAAAAAATTCATATCAGTTAAGACATATTATAAAATATGGCGGATGTTTGTCTTTTCCCAATAAAGTCCTTCTGTGATACCTAGTGTGAAGGTGAAAGCTCTTTGAAGGCTACGTGAACAGAGTACCAGGCTGTTTCTTGTTAAAGTTCCTTTAAAAGTAGAAAGGTTTGATTAATTCTTCATCATTTATGTTTTTACCATTTAAAAAAGATATTGACTCAATATTGCAAGATATTGAAAAGTCCAGCAAATTCCATAATGAAAGTTGTCCTTAATTGACTTTTTACTCTGAAGTTCTGCAAATTATTGTATACTTAGAAACAAAAAACAATATTGCCACATCTGTGACTGTTGATTGCTTACTAGTTTTAGGCCATACCCTCACACAAACACACACAAATACACACATGAATGTGTTAACTCCTAAGGCAGACTAGTTCTCTTTCAATAACTCTAATTGTTTGGAAGTTTTTTTTTCATATATTGATCCTAAATGTGCCTCAAAGCCCATAGTCCTACCTTTTGTGGGTCAATCAAATATGATTCCTTCTCAGATATTTGAATACATACACTGCTTCCCATCCTCCCAACTCTTTGTCTTCTCTAGGATAAACATCTGCAGTGTGTTCAGTTGGTCCTTATTTGACATGGTTTTTATCCTATTCATCCTTTTCCATCCTGATTTCTCCTCTGAATACATTTTGAGTTTTAGATGACCTTCCTGCAATATGTCAACCAGAAATGAACACAGTTCTTCATAAATATTCTGAACAGGGCATACTATAAAGAGACTATCACCTCTCTCCTAGATTCTCTCCCTCTTAATTCAGTCTGTAATCATCTTAATTTTTCAGACTATCTCCTGGCTCATATGAAGCCTGCCTTCTATCAAAAATCCAAGATATTTTGCTCACAAATTGTCTGGTCATGACTACCCTGTTTTGTTCAGTTGTCTAAATAGACACCATGTATAGGCAGAAAGTGTGGATGATTTTAGGTGAAGAGTTTAGCATAAATGAAGGTCTGGAGACAAACAAACCAGAGCATCCCCCTAGATGAGAGAAGAGCTCAAAGCTGACTGGAATGGATCTTGCAGTATGAGAACCTTTGTTGTATTAATAAGGAAAGCCTGAATATGAAGGGACTTCATAGTTAGGCAGTTCAGATTTGCTGCATTACAAAAGAAGGGAACCATTAAAAGTTTATGACCTGGAGAATGACAAGAATAAAATCTTATTTAAGGAAGGTCAGTCTGGAAACTATGTTGTCTATTGAGAAAGAAAATTAATTTCCCACATGTTTTTTTCTTGTTCACTTTAATTTACCCCATTGTTTTTAACAAAGAATAATTTAAGCATCCTCCCATGGATTTTTCTTTCAGCAATGATTCTGCCAAGAAATTTGTCAAAAATCCTCCAACTGATAAGAGAATTTCAGAGGATCCTGGTATTACTTCATCTTGTGAAAAAGTGAATTCCTTAACTAGTACCCTGCTCTGTGTTCATGATGGCAGCAGTTTCAGTGAAGCAGATCATCACGAAGGAAGGTAAAACACTACTGTAATTTCCCATGAAAAAATAATAGCAATGTACACTTTTGTAGAAGCCTGATGTCCTGTTTATTCTTTGTTCTGACAGTTGACTATTCTTTCTAAATAACTAGTGACATGAGACATCAAAACAAAAGCAGCCAACTGTTGCTAGCTAAAATAGTGAAGATAGCAGGCCCAGGCTCCCTTGTACATACACACTACACAGTCCCAGAGATAATGTCCATTTTCTTCATTGTGGTGACAGAACACAGGACAGCTGTCAGTCAACAGGAATGTAATTTCTCTCATTCCTAGGCAGTAGGAGAAGGAATACCAGAATTGGAATCAGAAAGTTAAGAGGTCAAGTTTCAACTCTATGATCTACTCTAGGATTTATTTAGGTATTTGCAGCTGGGGGAAGGAATCAGGAAAGCCTTCATGTAGAAGGAGCTATTTAAGCAGAGTTTTGAAAGAAACATTGAATTCCAAGAGGTAGAAGGTAGGAGAGGGAGGAGCAGGAGTACATTCTAGGCATAGAAGACAACCAGGACTAAGGTAAGGAGTTGGGAAAGTGCATTTTGTGTGAGGATTAAGAAGTTCAGTTTGTCTGGACTATAGAATGCAGGAAGAAGAAGAATATTTAATAAGGTTAAAAAGCGATTTCCATCACTGATATTTAGTAAACTTGTTTATTCAAATTCCTCAACAAATTTAATCATCTCTACCCATATGAAGAGCACTTTATGAAGTTCTAAGGGAGATAAGAAAAAGGCTGTGTTGGGCTGAGCTCTAGTGTTTCTCTTGGTGATCTCATCTGCTCTTCTTGGCTTCACTTGTCCTCCCTTTGGAGATGAATTCCAGGTCAAGGTGTCCGTCCCTCGCTTCTCTCTTGAGCTATATTCCTGTATCACTAATTGCCTTTGGGGCTTCTCAGACTGGATGCCCAACATGCATCTTGATCTTACCATATCCAGGGCAGAATTATCTTCCTCCTGAGCTCTCCCCTCTTCTGAATGTCCCTGTTATTCTCAGGGATACCACCTTCTTCTCATTCACGCAGGCCTGCCACCTTGAGAAGATCCTCGAGCATGTCCTTGTCCTTCCTCCTGTTCAGTCTGTTGCCACGTATGGTTGTTTCTACCTTTTTAACATCTCTCATTTCTGTCTCCTCACATAGCCCACACCATCATTTCCTGGGCCCTCACGGCCTCTTAGATTATGACAATAATCTTCTAAACACATTCTTTGCCTTAAGCCCTTCCGCACACCAATCCATTCTTCATCCAGCTACCCAAGTGGTTTTTGCGAAGCAGCATCTTACTATTTCTTTGCCCCTGATCTTTTAGTTCTTGTGGCTCCCTATACCCCTCAGATCTAATAGAGCCTCCTCTGGCATTCAAAAGCCCTTATAACCTGGCTGCTTCCTGCCCTTGCAGTTTCTTACTCTTCACTTCTCTCCCCTGACTCTGCGTTCCAGCAGTATTAGCCTACCTGATGTTCTCCAAATGGACTTTCCCATCTCCCTTCTTTTGCCCCAAAGGCTGTCCTCCTTGCCTCTGGAATACTCTGTCCCCTCAAATCTACCTCTTAGATTCCCTAAAGACAGCCCAGATACCTTCTTCAAGAGACTTTTCTCAGTTCCCATAATCTACTCATGCCTTCTTTTCTGAGATTACCTTGCAGCCACTCTGTCTATCAGTAATTGGTATTTACCTACCTATTTACATGTTGTTTTCCCCATTTAGAAAGGAAGCTCCTTCAAACCAAGCCTGGGGGCAGCTGGGTAGCTCAGTGGAGTGAGAGTCAGGCCTAGAGACAGGAGGTCCTAGGTTCAAACCCGGCCTCAGCCACTTCCCAGCTGTGTGACCCTGGGCAAGTCACTTGACCCCCATTGCCCACCCTTACCAATCTTCCACCTATGAGACAATACACCGAAGTACAAGGGTTTAAAAAAAAAAACAGACAACAAACCAAGCCTGGTACCTCCCCTGCTTAGTAGCACAGGACCCCACACATAGGAAGCACTTCAAAAACGTTTGTTTGCTAACGGTGACCAACTCATTGGAGGAGAGACTCTATCCACAAATAGCTTATAGCCATCTTTCAGAAGCTCTCTTACCTTTCCTAAGGGAGCTTTTGGCAATGATTTCTCTGCCAATTTCTAAACTTTCGTATTTGCAATAGCAGAATCATTCTCTATCGTTCTAATCCAACATTATATAGAGTTAACACTTTTCATTCTTTTATTTTAATAATTTCTTTTTCTTATATTTTCTAATTGAAGTTCATGATAACATCATTTCAGTTAGACTGAGGAATCCTGGAAGATTCTGAAATACTAGAATAAGCCTAACAAAGTCTCTAATGGAAGTTGTTCTCTTTTGTTTTTCCTGTAAATCACTTCAAATTGTGATGCCACTCTAGATAATTATCTTTTTTGAGTGTGAATAGTATGGACTAGACTGCTGACTCAGTGGTTCATATAGCCCTAGATAGGATGGCAGTCTGCATCAGAAATAGAGTGTTCAAATCCTAAGGACAATGGTGAGGGCAAACTGACTAAATTACTTGAATTTGAATTAATGGCAGGTGTCTTAAAAGGTAAAAAGAATTTTGAAGGTGAAAATTTCAGTTTCTTCACAGATTTCATTGCAACATCTCCCCTGAAACATTTTAAATCATGTCCATTTCTAGTGAATTTTCAAAATATAGCAAAATGACTTCTGATTGTTTTCAAAATGAAGAAGTTAATTCTAAATAAACAATAGTAATGGAGAATATAGATGAGAAAATGTAGAAATCATTTCCACACCCAATTTTAGTCAGGAATTTTATCACCTGCCTCTTTTAAACTTTTGCCAAAGTCTTTCAGATGTAGTGCAACTTGGGAATTTTGAAAAACTCATTTCTTCTAAATCCTCTGTAGGTGTCCTCAGTAAACAGTTTAAAACCAAGAAAGCAGGCAGGGAAAAGGGAAGTGGATCCATGTATCCAGTTTATTGAATTTCTATTCTTTCAACATAGAAAGCCAAAGCACAGAAGAAATATATGATATATTTTTAATAGAAAGTTTAGTACCCTGGAGTAACCTGAACCTAGAAGTGTGGTGTTTATGTTTCATTTCTTACACATACTGGCTGAGAAACCAGGCCATGATTTAAAGCGCTAAATTGTAAAGCAAGGACCATGTCTCTTAATAGAGGGAGCTTCATTACAGTGAATTCCCTACATGATTCCCCTCCCCAAATTAAGGTTCTATTTCTTTAGAGGCTCAGACAAACTTAACTAAATAGCATTATAATTATTTCTACTCAACTTTGTTTCTAAAACAAGCAGTTTTAACCTAGGTTTGCACTGAAAGAAAAGGAAGAAAAACATTTGAATGTAGTCATGGTATTTAAAAACATCAGAGAACAATTAAGGAGAAAAGAAAAACTATATAGTAAAGAAGTGGAGATAAAAGAGCGAATTGAATTCTCTCTGCAGTTTCTGGACCAAGAACTGAGAACAGTAAGAAATAATGTGAAAACGTAAATTGGAATTTTAAAATGAATATTTCCATCTTTTCTTTGTTTTTTTCCCCCTTAAAACCCTTACCTTCCGTCTTGGAGTCAATACTGTGTTTTGGCTCCAAGGCAGAAGAGTGGTAAGGGCTAGGCAATGGGCCTTAAGTGACTTGCCCAGGGTCACACAATTAGGAAGTGTCTGAAGTCAGATTTGAACCTAGAACCTCCCATCTCTAGGTCTGGCTCTCAATCCACTGAGCCACCCAGCTGCCTCCTCCATCTTTTCTTTGTAAAGAATAATCTTGGATTTCCCAGGAGTGAGGAGGTGAATGCTTGTCAAGCATTTTTTAATGCTAAAAAAGTGAAATGGTCATTATGTGTAGTATAATTAACTTGATTTCAGTCATACACAAATGTATATTCATACATATATAATGAAAAATAAAGATGTTTCTTATTTTAGTATTTGAATATAAGACTACAAGGTACATTGCCATGGAAAAATAAAATGGAGCTAGTGTTGTGGAGTGAGTTTTGTTGTGGAAGAGCAAATGATGGTTCTTCCCTAAAGAACTGCAGCCCAGTCCCCTGTATTTTAATCTATGAAAGGGCTTATTCAAAGATAATTTAGTCAGGGCAATGGAACGGTCCAGTTGGGATGGAATTGCAGACTCAGGGGATTCAGATTGTTCGATTTTACTGAAGGTTTGCAAGCTGCTCTCTGCTTATCCTTGGGAATTCTCCACCCTCCCTCAGATTATACCTCCAAGTGGTATTCCAGGGGGTATTCCATGCTGAAATGTGGGAAAGGGACTGGGAAAAGCTGCAAAGATGCCCAGTATGCCTTTGTGATGTTCCCTCCCGTTTCCTTTTTTGTCAGACTTTCAAGTTTGTTTGGGTGTTTGAGTGTCCTTTCTCTGGCTTCCAAACTCTTATTCAAGGGGGATAAAGTTATAACATCCTTCAAGTTGGCTCAGGTGATCCTCTTCTCCCTTCAGGCTTGGAATATCAAGTAAATGCTTATCAACTAGGAAAGCACAAAGTTTAAGACTATATTCTAATTGGTAATACCTGCTAACTAATAAAAAGCATAAGATCTAAAAGCACAATTTAAAAAAGGATTTCAAAGTGTTTCTAATATTTTAAAGCACCATTTCCCACTGTCAATTTTCATCACTAGTACTTTTAAAAGTATGTCTCACTGTAGAGAGGCAGTCAATCTAGTGTCGTGTATAGAACTGGTCTCAAATCCAAGGAGACCTGGGCTCAAGTGTTGCCACTGACCAATCTGGACTAGTATGATTCTGGGTGAGTCATTTTTACCTGACTCCAATCGATTTCCACAAAACTCCTGTGTGGTTTTCTTTTTGAATTTGATCCCACTGTTCTGGACAGCTCTCTAAGAGTATGAGTTGCAGAAAAGGTGTCATCCTACATTGGTAGAGGGAGTTTTCTCACCTGAGAATTCTCTGAATCACAGATTCAGGCCCCTTCTCTATCCCTTACATTCCACTGTACTTCATCTTTCAGTCTTTCAGGAAAGTTTCTTGTTCTTTAGGGCCTTATAAAATTAACATTATCCAATCCATTAAACATGGAAGAAAGGCAAAGTCTTAATAGGCCAGAGTACTGGACTAAATGTAGTTATTATTTAAATTCAATAAGAATGACCATATACTTAGGTATAAAAAATTATTTTCACAAGTTCAAATGGGGGAAATATGATGAGATAGCATTTTGTCTGAAAATACAGAGGCATCTTAGTGAACTCTAAGTTGAATTTGAATCATCAGTGGTATTTGGCAACCAAAAGGCAAATGTATTTTTGGATTGCATTAGGAAAAGCATAGCTTCCAAGGCTGGGGAGGTACAAATACCTCTGTAGTGTGTCCATATCAGACTTCTCCTGGACTACTACATTCACCTGTAGCTAGCACAGAATTACGGTAGGAGGTAATCAGGACTGCAAATATGACAATGAAGGGCCTTGAGTCCATCCATAACATATGAAGATCAATCAAGGAACTGGAGGTGCTAATCCTTGAGAAAAAGAAAGCTCAAGAGGGACATGATTACTGTCTTCAGTTTTCTGAAGGACAGTCATGTAAAAGAAAGATTAAGCTTGCTCTTCTTCATCCCAAGGGAAAGAACTAAGCAATGGCTAGAAGTTGTAAACATGCACATTTTTAGGGTTGTCAGAAAAAATTGCTATCAAATAAAACCATAAGTAGGATGAGCCACCCTGAGAGATGGTGACTTCTTCACCTGCAATGGCTTCAAACTGATGCTTAAAGTCAGAAATTAAAATGGGCATAGATGTGACTGAATAATTGTTGAGACTCCTTCACAATTCTGAAATTCTATGCTCCTTGTTTCTTTTTATGTTCAATGCTACATTTCTTTGGATTTTTTAGCTATTTTTTCAGATTCTATTCCACCTAAAAATAAAATATTTTTGTTGAATTTTGTAGGTTTTTTTGTTTCTATGTTTTACTTTTATATTTTTTCAAGATATCATGTAGATACAATTTTCATTTTTTCATGTTTTGTGATTTGCTGACTTCTCACAAAAAAATGTGTTCAAGAATTTTATGTAATTGTTGTCTCCAGGCTGAAGAAGAGCGAAATGGCACTCAAAATCAAAATGTCAGAGCTTTGCAAGATAGACATCTGAATAACCACCTATGGATGCAGAAGGAAATAGTAGAAGCAACTACTTCTAAAGTGAATCAGAGTTCTGAGGTATTCACTTTTTTTTCAAAAGTTTAGGCATATTTTTAAAAGTCAAGATTTTTTTTCATTTTTGGACACATGGATATTTTCATATGACTGCATTAGACACCTATGGTTGCCAAAATCAACACAAGTGTTTTGTTTTATCTATTGCTTCTTTCATTTGAATTGAATGATACCTCCAGAGACCCACAGGTGTACTCCTATTGAAGAAAATCCCTGATTCTTAGTAGTGCTTCTAAACCTTTTAGACTTAGGAAAGGAGAAGCTCATAAGTTTCACTTGCCCCTAAGAAAAGAAAGGAATGCAACCCAGTAGGAGGCAACAACTTGAGCACACATCAGTTTTCTTCCTTTATTAAGTAGATTCCTCTGTTTGCCCTTTCCAGGCAGAAACTTTTTGAAAAGAGTTTCAAAATGTATGATAATAGTTTGGCTTTTTCCAAGTATTTTTAAAATGAAGGAATAAAAGTAAATAAAGCTATATGCATTATAAGGATTCATTATTCACATTCATCATTTTTCAACATAATAAAAGAGAAGTTCATCAGGTATAAGATTTAGGATTTTCAGTTTTCTTCTTTTTTGTTTCAATGCTAGTTTAAAGTAATTTATGTGAATTGTTGGCCCTCATTAAATGTGGAGAGAGGAGTGCTTCATTTATCTCAACTGCTGCCTATTCATGCTCTCCTCTTTGGTTTATAGAAGAGATTTCATAAAATGAGTTTCCTACATTTCTTCATAAACCTGTTTCCACCAGTGCTTGATGGGGCAAAATGCTTCTGGACCAGTTCTATTAGGATGGAAGTGTAACACTAATTTTTAAAAATATTTTGGCCCCATTAATTCTTATTCCTTTAAAATTTGAGGGTTAAGGTTCAATTACCAACTGCTGACTATATTTTGGGCCTCACTTTTCCCATCTGTAAAATAAAAAAGTTGGATTAAAATACCTTTAAAAGCTCTAAATGAATGATAATATAAAAATGCTACAGGTCTATCAGGAAAAATTTTTTTCTCAATATATGCTAAGAAATTTTAAGTTCATTATTACTTCATTGATCTGCTACTAAGATAATTGTGACAGGACAATCACTCTACAGGAAGGACACTTTTATATCCTCAGTACCTATGGGGAAAATAACAAAAGTTAAAAAATAGATTTGGAGTGTGAAGTGATCTAGATTTAAATCCTGTTTCTAAAATTTACTACGTTTGTGATAATGGGCAGATCATTGAATATATCATCATATGTAAAATGGAGATAAACACCCATGAATATTTCCTTCATAATAGTGTTACAAGACTTAAATGAGATAAGCATCTCATTTATTTATATATCATTTATTAAATATCTCATATTTATAATATATCATTTATGCAAACTTTAAAGAAAGTATACATATGTTAGGTATTGTTAATTTTATTGTAATATTACAAAAAGGCAGCATAAAATAGAATGGATACAGAAAAGAAAGTAAAAGTAGAAAGGCAGACAAATCTGGGGGCCAAAATATATAATTTGTAAAATGTCCTCTATGTTACATAGTGAAATGCCCATCTGTTTTAAAGACTATCTTAAGTACTTATCTTCTGATTAATGCAGCACTTTTAAGTCCTGTTCATTGGGAAAATTGAGTGAGACAGAAATGTAACATAGGTAAAATTCTTTTGATTTATTTCTTCTTGGAATAAACTATACTTCTTGTCACCTTGGAGTTTATTTTTAAAAACTAGGAAACAATCAGAATGTCTAATTTTATTTTGAGTAACAACTTTTTTTCTGTTTATTGCGTGTAGCTTCCTGATTGTCATGAAAAAGATCTGCTGCTAAAAAAACATACCCTTCAGCATGAAATTGCCATGCTCAAACTGGAACTAGACACAGTAAAAAATCAGAATCAGGAAAAAGAAAGTATGTATGCTGAAGAAAAAGAAATTTTAAAAGAAAAGAATGATGAACTTCAAAATAAAATAAAACTGAATGAGGAGACATTAACAAAAATTCAGTACAAGTACAACAAAGAACTTAATGTTCTGATGATTAAGAATGTAAAGCTGAAGTTTAAATTGAAGAATGAAAAGCAAAATAGAGAAAGTGCAGAGACAGATGTCGAATCTTGCCATTCCTGCCTGACTTCTGCTATTAGTGATCATGAACTAAGTCAGACGTCAATAGAAGACCTTGAATACTCTTTTCAGCAAGAACGAGATGAATGGCTTCATTTACAAGACAAGTTAAATTATGACTTGTCTATTCTAAGAGATTACAATGATGTCCTTTCTCAACAACTTTTAAAAGCTGAAAATAAAGTTAATAGTTTAGAAAATGAGCTGAAATACTTACATGATTCCTTCAGAGAAAAGACATTGTTTTTAGAAAGCACACAGAGAGACCTGAACCAGATACAATATGAAATAAGGGAACTTGAACACGCAAATCAAATTGAAGATGAAAAAATAAACGAATCTATTGCCAGACAAGCATCCCTGCAACATGGAATAGCCAAAATCCAGAATGAAAATATATTGCTTCGACAACAATTAGAAAATGCCCCAAATAAAGTCATCATTAATAGAAAAGTAGAAGTAAGTGATGTTGAGTTACACTTTACTGAACCCTCCAATCAACTTCATGCTGACAGAGAAGAACAAGTTCTTACAGTTGAAGAGAGAAATGAAGAGTTAATCAATGAGTGTAATTGGTTAAGAGGGCAAATGTATAAATATGAAAATGAGGAACGAGAAAGAGAAGTAGGTCTTAAATATCATTTGATAATCATCTCTGAATTTCTGAAATGACTTTCATTTCATGATTTTACATTAGCTTTTTATCTCATTTTTTCTTTAAGAAGTCTGTCAGACTTTAGTTAAAATTATTTTACAAAATATGTAATCTAACATAAGAGAAAATTTTAACTTTCTTTTGTTTTTTAGCTTCATTTGCTATAATTAATATATACAATGATTTTCTTTGCTGATCAATTAAAAATAACAGGATTTTTGTAGCATATCTGTGCCTGTACATAAATATATATAAATATATAACATATCATACTTAACATCTATCTGTGTTTATATATATTTACATGTATATGTGTACACATATACACACATAGACATACACATAATCCTTCTAGGTTAGAGTATGAAATGACTTTTCTTCAGTAGTAAGCATCCCACCTAAACACACACACGTTTTTACTTTCTGGAGACAAGATCAATCACTTTAAGTGTTTTTACCAAGCCTGACAAGCATATCAGTTTTCCAAAAGAAATCATTCCATTTTTTCTCATACATGTCCTCATTCTTGTATGGTTAGATGTAAAGAAATAAGATAATAAAATATTTGGATTAATGGAAGGGGAAAGCCTCTAATGTTTTCATAAAACATAAGAAGATATGTACTCTTCCCTCCTCTGCCTCATATGTCAGCCATGTGTTAAAGTTTTATTGCCCTTGTGGCTTTCGGGAAAATATGGTATTATTTTAAAAAAGATGGAATGGGGAAATCAGACTGAATGCTTTATGAGCAGAATACTGAACAAGTAGGAAGATAGCTTTTGATCCATGTTGAACAGAGGATTGAGTGATAACATCAAAAGAGTTTTGTAGTTTTGAGGATCTGAATTCAAATATTTTTCTCTAACAATTACTACCTTTATGACCTTGAGTAACTCATTTATTGTCTTTGGGGCTTAGTTTCCTCATCTGCAAAATGAGATGGTTGGATTAAATAAGTCATTTTCTAGTTCTCAATCATATGAATATGTTCATGAAATTAACATATCAATTAATTTTGAAGGCATAAATATTTATGCATATAATATTTGTGAAATAAGTAATAGAAGTAATATAGACATATTTTTGTCAGGGTTCAATAAGACAACTTCAAAAAGAACTTGCTGATATCCTCAAAAAACAATCTAGGACAGAAGCTTCACTAGAGGTTATGTTACATTATCAAAATGATTTGGAAGATAAGAACCAACAACTACAGAAGGAACTAGATCAACTCAAAAGTAAAGTATGTATGCAAAAAAATCAGTAATTTGTCATTGATTAATAGTATTTTTAATGTATTTCCTTTGTATCAGTATTGCATATTTCTAGAACATTGTAACTTTCATTTATTTATTTAAAATTTTTTGTGTTTTATTTTACTTTATTTTATTTTAATTAGTTTATTTATTTAGAATATTTTCTCATGGTTACATGATTCATTTTATTTCCTTCTGCCTCAACACCCCACCCTCTGCCCCCGTAGCCAATGGGCAATTCCACTGGGTTTTACATGTATTATGGATCAAGACCTATTTCCATATTATTGATAGTTGGACTAGAGTTATCATTTAGCATCTACATCCCCAATATTATCCCCATCAACCCATGTGTTCAAGCAATTGTTTTCCTTCTGTTTCTACTCCTTCAGTTCTTCCTCTGAATGTGGATAGTTTTCTTTCTCATAAGTCCCTCAGCATTGTTCTGGGTCATTGCATTGTTGCTAGTAGAGAAGTCCATTATGTTCGATTGTATCACAGTGTTTCAGTCTCTGTATACAATGTTCCTGGTTCTCCTCCTTTCACTCTGCATCAATTCCTGGAGGTCATTCTAGTTCACATGGAATTCCTCAAGTTCATTATTCCTATGAGCACAATAGAATTCCACCACCAATAGATACCGCAATTTGTTCAGCCATTCCCCAATTGAAGGATATGACTTTTTTTTCCCCAATTTTTTGCCACCACAAAGAGTGGCTATAAATATTTTTGTACAAGCCTTTTTCCCTATGATCTCTTTGGGGGAGGGGGCATAAACCCAGCAGTGGTATGGTTGGATCAAAGGGCAGACAGTCTTTTATAGCCCTTTGAGCATAGTTCCAAATTGCCATCCAGAATGGTTGGATCAATTCATAACTCCACAAGCAATGCAATAATGTCCCAATTTTGCCACATCCCCTCCAACATTTATTACTTTCCTTTGCTGTCATGTTAGCTAATCTGCTAGGTATGAGGTGGTACCTCAGTTATTTTGATTTATATTTCTCTAATTATAAGAGATTTAGAACACTTTTTCATGTGTTTGTTGATAGTTTTGATTTATTTATCTGAAAATTGCCTGTTCATGTCCCCTTGCCCATTTATAAAATGCAGAATGACTTGATTTTTTGTACAATTGATTTAGCTCCTAATATATTTGAGTAATTAGACCTTTGTCAGAGTTTTTTGTTATAAATATTTTTTCCCAATTTGTTGCTTCCCTTCTTATTTTGGTTGCATTGTTTTGTTTGTACAAAAAACTTTTTAATTTAATGTAATCAAAATTATTTATTATACATTTTGTAATTTTTTCTAAGTCTTGCTTGACTTTTTTTTTTTTTTTTTTTTTTTTTTTTTTTTGTTAAATAGTTGTTTATTGGAAAAAGTGGGCCGAGGAGGGGTCACTAGATTCACCACAGAGCAACAACACCACACAAGTTAGGAGTGATGGGAGAGGTCAGCACAAAGCTCTGGGATCTCAGCCTCTTCCTGGACTGTGAGGGATGGCCTGGAGTGTTAGGGCATACCCAGATGGAAGGCCTTGACTTAGTAGGCATGGTTAGAGACAAAGAGGGACTCGCTGGCTGCAGCTCCTGACTTTCCAGATGGAGTATACTTGCCTTGAGCAGCCTGGCTATTAGCCAAGGCCCGCTTAACATATTCCTCCTGGGCAGCCTGGACATTTTCCTTCTTTCCACCCCAGGTCTTGAGGGCAGATGCCTGCAGGGCTCGGCCATAAGAAAAGGTCAGGGACCATGGCTTGTGCAAGGGGCAGGTGTTGATGGCATTAAGATTGATGGAGGCATCCTCCTCACTCTGACCCCCAGACAGGAAGGTGATACCAGTGACTGCAGGAGGCACAGTCCGGCGAAGAGCAGTTACAGTTGCCATTGCAATCTCCTCATGTGAATATTTCTGGGTACAAGCATGGCCAGGAGTGACCATGTTAGGCTTCAGCAAGGTCCCCTCCAGATAGATATGGTGGTCACTCAAAGCTTTGTAGACAGCAGCCAGAACCTTCTCGGTGACATACTGGCAACACTTCAGATCATGTTCTCCATCAGGGAGGATCTCTGGCTCCACAATGGGGACAATGCCATTCTGCTGGCAAATGCTGGCGTATCGGGCCAGCACATTGGCATTCTCCATGATGGCAAGTGGAGAAGGTGTATTTTCCCCAATCTTCAGTACACAACGCCACTTGGCAAAGTCAGCCCCATCCTTCTTATACTGGGCACAGCGCTCAGCTAGCCCATCCAGACCTTGGGTGGTAGTCTCCCCATTGGTCCCTGCCAGGGGCACTACACCTTTGTCCACCTTGATGCCCACAACACCACCCTTGGCCTTTATGACTTTGGGAAAGGGACGACCATCATCAGCTTTCTGGTAGAGCGTCTCATGGAAAAGGATGACACCTCCAATGCAGTTGTTCACTCGATCATCTGCTGTCAGAAGTAACTGCCTATAAAGGCGGCGATTTTCTTCTGTGTTCTCAGTTCCAATGGACTGCAGCCGCTTTGCAATGCTGCCTGTGGACTCATCTGCGGCCAGGATCCCCTTGCCTGGAGCAACAATTCTTCGAGCTATATCAGAGAGCTCTTTCTTTTGCTCTGGTGTCAATGCTGGGAATTGGCAAGGCATGTTTTTTCTTTAGCTGTACTGGTAGTTTCCTGGCCTCAGAGGTGAACTGCCGGTCTTGATGGTGAGTTTACCGGCAGGAAGAAGACCACTTATGGTCGGGAGCCGAACTTCTGCGAGTCTTGCTTGACTTTTAAAAATCTTTCCTTTCCCAAAAATCTGACCAGTATACTATTCTGGGCTCATCTAATTTACTTATAGTTTTCTTCTTTATATTCAAGTCATTCACCCATTGTGAACTTATCTTGGTAAAGGGTGTAAGATTTTGATCTAGACCCAATCTCTCCCATACTGTTTTCCAATTTTCCCAGCAGGTTTTGTTAAATAGTAGGCTTTTGTTCCAAAAGCTGGGCTCTGTGGCTTTATCATAGACTGTCTTGCTGAAGTCACTTACCCCAAGTCTATTCCACTGATTCTCCCTTCCGTCTCTTAGCCATTGTTTTGATGACCATTGCTTTATAGTACAGTTTAAGATCTGGTACTGCTAGGCCACCTTCCTTCACAGTTTTTTCATTACTTCCCTTGATATTCTTGATCTTTTGTTCATCCAAATGAACTTTGTTATATTTTTTTCTAATTCAGTAAAAAAAGTTTCTTGGTAGTTTGATAGGTATGGCACTAAATAAGTAAATTAATTTGGGTAGGATGGTCATTTTTATTATGCTAGCTCATCCTATCCATGAGCAATTAATGTTTTTCCAATTGTTTAGATCTAGTTTTAATTGTGTGGAAAGTGTTGTAGTTGTGTTTGTATAATTCCTGTGTTTGTCTTGACAGATAGATTCCTAAGTATTTTATATTGTCTAGGGTGATTGTAAATGGAATTTCTCTTTCTAACTCTTGCTGCTGCGAAGTGTTGGAAATATATAGAAATGCTGATGATTTATGTGAGTTCATTTTGTATCCTGCAACTTTGTTAAAGTTGTTGATTATTTCCACTAGCTTTTTAGTTTATTCTCTAGGATTTTTTAAGTAGACCATCATATCATCTGCAAAGAGTGATAGCTTGGTCTCCTCATTGCCCATTTTAATGCCTTCAATTTCTTTTTCTTCTTTAATTGCTACTGCTAGTGTTTCCAGTACAATGTTAAATAATAGAGGTGATAATGGGCATCCTTGTTTAAATCCTGATCTTATTGGGAATGCTTCTAATTTATACTGATTGCAGATGATGCTTGTTGATGGTTTTAGATATATATACTGTATAAGAAAATATTTGACAGCCATGTTGAAGTCAAGATAGTGGACAGTTACCTGCTTAGAATATGGAATCGACTGAGCTTGGCAGGAGCCTGGCATGAGCCAGTACAGTTAGGGATTTGAATCCACCTGGGTCTCAGTTGTGAGATATTTTGGAGTAAAGGGTGGATTGGGTAGGCCTAGCTTGTGCTCTATTCATTGTAAGAGGGGAAAACTAGATATTTAAGGTAGGGTCGCCAGAAATTGATTAACTTGATTTCAAAATAAAATAGACCCAAGTCAGGATGACTTTTATGGTGGTTTATTTACAATTAGGAAGGTTGAAGATAAGGAAGTTGAGAGAGAGAAACTCTGGCCCAGACTCGAGGTCTAAACCAGGTAGGTATTTAGAGGCCCCAGCAGAGAGGCACAGAGGTTAATTAAGCAAGGCTTCGAGCCACAAGGCCTCCTCCAAGAAGAGAGGCCTCCTTAAGGCTAGAGCCTCTAGAAACACCAAGGGAAGAGAGAGAGAGTCAGCGCAAACAGCTTAACTTACCCACGTGGCAATTCAAAGGGAAGCAGTTAGAAGTTCCAGCAGAGATCCTTCTACACCAAGTTCAAAAATGCCAATTTCCTCCACAGGAAGTTACCATCATATTTAAAAGATAGCAACTTTTGTCACTTTCTGCATCCACCTTCATTTTCAAGTGGACAAATTGCAGCCTTGACACTGTTTTGGACTGCCCAGAGGGCAGTCCCTTGTTTCTGATTTGTTAGTTATTATCACATGTGGGTAACAGACCTCCTCCTCCCCACTTAATTCTAAGTTGGGTGGGGTGACATTATTCCTGGTAGCTAAGTCTACACAAATGAATGAGGGTGAGCTAATTCCATTCACACATCATTCATCAACCAGCAACCAGCTTTCAACTGTTTCATCAATCCCTGTTTCCTGAATTACATTTACCAATAAGATCAACAAAACCCATCATTCAGCAGGATAACCTTGACTCTAGGTTGAGGCCTGTCAGCCTCAGCCAGGCTGTTAACAATCAAGAACTTTGATCAGTGTTATGGATAGTAAAATGACAATCATGTTGGATGTGCAAATAGCAGTTTTACCTCCATGGAACAAAGAATATGGCAGAGGGCAAGAGGTGGCACATGCCAAGACACAGTTGGAACCTTCCCTATAAATACAGAGGGCAGAGGTTCCTCTGGGCTTACTACTTCAGGGTTTGGAGGGAGGCAAGGGTTGTCAACCGTACAGGCCACAGATGGAAAGGTAGTTTTCCTAGGCAGGCAGGGAAAATTTATCTACTGTTTTGTTGAACCTATCAAATTGTTACTGATAAAAACTTTAATCTCTATTGCTCAGGAAGATCTATCAGCAATATATCTTATTTAGGATAGCTGTGAATCCCAACCGACTTCTGGTCTAAGGGAGACCCTTAAGGTTCCTTAGACCAGCATCTTAGGCCAAGCTCATTTAACATCTTGATTCAGTATATCTACTCTATAGGAGTTTGACACAGGGTTCGCCACCTACCCTCTCTCCCACTTCCCTCAATCCTTCATTCAGATTTATTCATTAAATTTAATTAATTACAACAGTCTCTAACAGTTTATCCATTAACTTGCATAGCCTACCTTGAAAGAGAGGATAGAGCTATTTCCTTCGATGACAGTCAGATCTAGTGATCAAGCTTAATTGGTCTAAATATTTAGGACCAAATTAAGGCTTGAGTTACTACATTGTTGACGCATCAGAAAGGCCTAGATTATCTTCTCAGTTATCAAATCCTTTCTGGTTCCTAGGTTATACTGTTACTAGGGTAAGCCTGACACCCTTGGAATTCTGTTTGCTGACTGTGAGCTTAGCCAGTAGCTGAGAATATTTATCCATTTCCTCTTAACAGGGCAAGATACTTGTGCTCAGGGGTGTCAATGGGCAATTAGTCCTTATTTTTTATCATAATCTACCAAGTAACAAAGTGACATAATATCATTCATATATATATATATATGAAAAGATTCATCAATAAAATAGACATCTAGATATATTTAAGGATTTCCAATTCCCACTTTCCCAGCCATTACCTAGCTCCTCCTTCCCTAGATCTATTAATTTATTAAATCTTCTTTAAAACTACGACTTGCCTGAGCTTCATCAAAGTTCTAGTGGGCTCTGGTTGATTACATCCTGTGCCTGCTTAAGGGAAACGGTTTATTATATTCCTTCAACATCAGTAATAAAATCCACAGTCAGAAAGATGTTATCCAAGACACAGGGCTTCAGTTGGGCAGAGTTAGTTGAATATATCTATTAGGTGATTCCTTGCTTGGCTGTTAGCCCTAGGCTACTTTAGTCATCTTGAGTTTGGGATAAGCAGATTCTCTGTAACATCAACTTCAGTGGGTGATCCTTTGGGGTTCACCATCATACCTAGGGGTTCCACTTAGGATTCAACACCTATAATTAACCCAGGCTCAAGACTCTACATAACAACTGTTTATTATTTTTAGGAAATGCCCTTCTATTCCTATACTTTCTAGTGTTTTCAATAGGAATGGGTGTTGTATATTGTCAAAGTCTTTTTCAGCATCTATTGAGATAATCATGTGATTTTGTTGGTTAGCTTGTTGATATGGTCAATTATGTGGATGGTTTTCCTAATATTGAACCATCCTTGCATTTCTGGTATAAATCCCACCTGACCATAATGAATAACCCTTGTAACCACTTGCTGGAGTCTTTTTGCTAGTATTCTATTTAAGATTTTTGCATCTATGTTCATTAAGGAAATTGGTCTGTAGTTTTCTTTCTCTGTTTTTAACTGACCTGGTTTTGAAATCAGTCCCATATTTGTGTCATAAAAGGAATTTGGTAGAACTCCTTCTTTGCTTTTTATGTCAAATAGTTTGTATAATATTGGGATTAATTGTTCATTGAAAGTTTGATAGAATTCACTTGTGAATCCATCTGGTCCTGTGGATTTTTTCTTAGGGAGTTCTTTGATGGCTTGTTCAGTTTCTTTTTTCTGATATGGGATTATTTAAGTATTCTATTTCTTCTACTGTTAACCTAGGCAATTTATATTTTTGTAAATATTCATCCATATCACCTATATTGCTTTATTTATTGCCATATAATTGGGCAAAATAGATTTTAATGATTGCCTTGATTTCTTCTTCATTAGAGGTGAGGTGTCTCTTTTCATCTTTGATACTGTTAATTTGTTTTTCTTCTTTCCTTTTTTTAAATTAGATTGACAAGTACTTTGTCAATTTTATTTGTTTTTTTCAAAGTACCAGCTTCTAGTCTTATTTATTAATTCAATAGTTTTTTACTTTTGATTTTATCAATTTTTCCTTTAATTTTTATGATCTTAATTTAGTTTTCATGTGGCGATTTTTAATTTGTTCACTTTCTAGTTTTTTGATTTGTATGCCCAATTCATTAATCTTTGCCCTCCCTAATTTGTTAATATATGCACTCAAGGGTATACATTTCCCCCTGAGTACTGCTTTGGCCTCATCCCACAGATTTTGGTAGGATGTCTCATTGTTATTCTCTTCAAAGAAATAATTAATTGTTTCTGTGATTTGTTCTTTAACTGATTTTGGAGAATTATATGATTTAATTTCCAATTAATTTTTGTTTTGCCTATTCATGTACCCTTATTAATTATTTTTATTACATTATGATTTTAAAAGGATACATTTATTATTTCTGCTCTTTTGCATTTGTTTTCCATGTTTCTATGCCCCAGTACATGGTCAATCTTTGTGAATGTACCATGTGCTGCTGAAAAGAAAGTGTATTCCTTTTTGTCCCTCTCTATTTTTCTCCACATATCTATTAACTCTAATTTTTCTATGATTTCATTCACCTCTCTTACTTCTTTCTTATTTATTTTTTGGTTTGATTTATCTAGAATAAATAGATAGAGGGAGGAAGGTTCAGGTCTCCCACTAGAATAGTTTTATTATCTATTTTCTCCTTAAGCTCCCTCAATCTTTCCATTAGAAATTTGGATGCTATGCCATTTGGTGCATACATGTTGAATACTTATATTTCCTCATTGTCTACTACCTTTTATCAGGATATAATTACCTTCCCCATCTTTTTTAATCAGATCTATTTTTACTTTTGATTTGTCAGATATTATAACTACAATTCCTGCTTTTTTCTCAATTAAAGCCCAATTGATTTTTCTCCAGCCTTTGACATTCACTCTATGTATGTCTGCCTGTATCATGTGTGTCTCTTGTAGACAACATATGGTAGGGTTTTGTTTTCTAATCCATTCTGCTATTTGCTTCTGTTTTATGGGCAAGTTCATCCCATTCACATTCAGAATTATGATTATCAACTGAGTTCCCCAACATTTTGGTATCCTCTCATAGTTCTGCTTTCACTATTTCCTTTTAAACCAGTGGTTTGCTTTTAATCAGTCTCCCTTAATCCCCCCTCCCTTAGTTTACTTCTCTTTCCATCCCCTCCCTTTTTGTTCTCCTCTTATTATCTTTAAGGCCTGTTACATTTCCTTCCCCCTCTCTTTCCCTCCCTTTTTGAAGTCCCCACCCCACTATCCCCCTTGGTTTTTCCCTTCTAACTTTTCCCAGTAGAATAAGATAGAATTTGATATCCCAATGTATCTAGCTGCTCTTCCCTCTCAGAATTGATTCCACTGAGAGTAAGGTTTAAGTATTTCTAATTAACACTCTTCCTCTCCTTTTAATAGTATTCATCCTCTCCCCTTTCCTTGCACCTCTTTATGTGGAATAGATTATCCTATTTTTCTTATTCCTTCAAGTTTCTCTTGGTGCCATCTTCTATTCTCCCCCTTTCTTTTTTTGCATATCGTCTTAGACCATTCAGTACTCCAACCTCTCCCTATGAATGATTCTTCTAATTACTATAATAGTGAATACAATTTTTGAAAATTACACATAACATTTCTCCATATAGGAATACAAATAATTTGATCTTATTGAAGCCCTTAAAGAAGCAAATTTTTTAAAAAAGAATTTCCCCCCTCTCTTTCTTATTTACCTTTTCATGTTTCTGTTGATTTTTGTAGTTGGATATCGAAATTTCCACTTAGTTCTGGTCTTTTCTTTACAAATACTTGGAAATTTTCTATTTTGTTGAATTCCCATACTTTCACCTGGGAGTATATAGTCAGTTTTGATGGGTAGATGATCCTTGGTTGTAGACCCAGTTCTCTTGCCTTTCTGAATATTACATTCCAAGCCTGTGGTCTTATAGTGTGGAGACTGCCAGATCCTGTGTAATCCTGATTGGTGCTCCTTGCTATCTGAATTGTCTCTTTCTGGCTTCTTGTAAAATTTTCTCCTTAACTTGGAAACTTTCGAATTTGGCAATTATATTCCTTGGCATTGTCTTGAGAATTTCATGTAGAGGGTAATCTATGGATTCTTTCCATGCCTATTTTGCCCTTTAGTTCAAGATCATCAGGGCAATTTTCTTGGATAATTTCTTGTAGTATGATGTCAAGATTCCTATTTGTTTCTGATTTTTCAGGAAGACCAGTGATTCTCAAATTATCTCTTCTAGACCTGTTTTCTTGGTCTGTCATTTTGTCAGTCAGATATTTCATGTTTCCTTCTATTTTGTCATTCTTTTGACTTTGCTTTATTAGTTCTTGCTATCTTGCAATATCATGGGCTTCTGCTTGCCCAATTCTGGTCTTTAGAGACTGATTTCCTGCTATAATCTTTTGATTTTCCTTTTTGTTTTGATCTATCCTATTTTCCAGCTATTTAATTTTGGTCTCCAATTTGCTTATCATTTCATTTGGTTTTTGGGCATCTTTCTCCAATTGAGAGTTTCTGTCTTAAAAACAGTTGATTTCTTTTTTTTTTCAAACATTTATTAATATTCATTTTTAACATGGTTACATGATTCATGCTCTTCCTTTCCCCTTCACCCCCCGCACTCCCCCCACTCATGGCCGATGCACATTTCCACTAGTTTTGTCATGTGTCCTTGATAAAGACCAATTTCCAAATTGTTGGTAGTTTTGCATTGGTGTGGTAGTTTCGAGTCCACACCCTCAATCATGTCCACCCCGACCCATGCATTCAAGCAGTTGTTTTTCTTATATGTTTCCTCTCCTGCAGTCCTTCCTCTGAATGTGGGTAGCATTCTTTACCATAAATCCCTCAGAATTGTCCTGGGTCATTGTATTGCTGCTGGTACAGAGGTCCATTACATTCAATTTTACCATAGTATATCAGTCTCTGTGTACAGAGTTTTTCTGGCTCTGCTCCTTTCGCTCTGCATCTGTTCCCGGAGGTCTCTCCAGTTCGCCTGGAACTCCTCCAGTTTATTATTCCTTTTAGCACAATAGTATTCCATCACCCGCATATACCACAGTTTGTTCAGCCATTCCCCAGTTGAAGGACATACCCTCCTTTTCCAATTTGTTGCCACCACAAAAAGCACCGCTATAAATATTTTCGTACAAGTCTGTTTCTCTATGATCTCTTTGGGGTACAAACCCAGCAATGGAATGGCTGGATCAAAGGGCAGGCATTCTTTTATAGCCCTTTGAGCGTGATTCCAAATTGCCAGCCAGAATGGCTGGATCAGTTCACAGCTCCACCAGCAATGCATTAATGACCCAATTTTGCCACATCCCCTCCAACATTCATTACTCTCCCCTTCTTTCATTTTAGCCAATCTGCTAGGTATGAGGTGATACCTCAGAGTTGTTTTGATTTGCATTTCTCTAATTATTAGAGATTTGGAACACTTTCTCATGTGCTTATTGATACTTTGGATTTCTTTACCTGAAAATTGCCTATTCATGTCTCTTGCCGATTTATCAATTGGGGAATGGCTTGATTTTTTATACAATTGCTTTAACTCCTTGTATATTTGAGTAATTAGACCCCTGTCATAGTTTTTCATTATAAAGATTTTTTCCCAATTTGTTGTTTCCCTTCTGATTTTGACTACATTGTTTTTGTTTGTACAAAAACTTTTTAGTTTAATATAATCAAAACCATTTAATTTACATTTTGTGATTTTCTCTAACTCTTGCTTGGTTTTAAAGTCTTTCCTTTCCCACAGATCTGACAAGTAAACTATTCTGTGTTCACTTAACTTGTTTATAGTTTCCCTCTTTATATTCAAGTCATTCACCCATTCTGAATTTATCTTGGTGTAGGGTGTAGCTTTTTGGGGTCCTAAATCTTGTTGCTCTCAGGAACAGGCCCCGGAGCTGCCAATGATTCGATGGGTGCCCCAAACTTGCTCTATTTCTTTTTAGCTGGCTTCGGCGCTATAGGTGTTGTGTGTGGAGGGGGTGGGGGTGGGGTGGTTGCTCAGCCTGCGATTTAGTGAGAGCTGTTTCACCCCTTTATAGCATGGAAATGCCTCGATTCCACGTACCTTCCATGCTGTGCCCTGTTGTGGGGTTCCTCCATTCGTCTGGACTTGTTTTTATGTCCCCTTGAGGAGTTTTGTGTGTTTTGGTCAGGAGAGGTTAAGAGCTGCTTCTTACTCTGCCGCCATCTTAACCTGGAACCTGTTGATTTCTTTTTGAGGTATTTCCCACTTTTCTTGCCAAATCTTTTCCATCTTTCTCATGATCTCAGATTTGAACTCTTCCAAGAGCTTGTGACCAATTTTCATTTTGGGGGGAAGGTTTGGATGTGTTTACTTGTTTGTCCTCTGCTGTCTGCTCTGTGATCTGGATTTTTTCTCCATAAAAATTTTCCAGTGCCAGTGCCTTTCTCTTGTTCTTTCTGATGGTTGAACGTTGTATTTCTTGGATATTGTTAGCTATCACTATGCTGGTTTTTCCTTCTCAGCCAGAAGTCTGAGTGAGGTGGGCAGGCTCTCTGTGTATGGAGATATGGAGAAGTTTTTGCCTAAGACTATGAGTCTTGGCATGGCTTTTACCATCTGCTAGGCTTCTACTGTCTGCTGCCCCTCTCAGCTCTATTCCTGCACCCAAGGTCTGTGCTCTTTAGCCTCCTAGGGTTTCAAGTCTACCTGTTCTCAGGGTCAAGCCCTTGGTGGTCCTAGTCAGCTGCCCAAAACCTAGAGATTGCCCCTCACTTGCTCCTCTGCCTGAGGCTCCTTTTCCAGTCTCAGTGTGCTGATTCCACTGTCTGTTGCCCCTCAGCTCTAACTCTGAGCCCAAGGTCCATGCTCTTTAGCCTCTTGGGGTCTCAAGTCTTGCCACTCTTAGGGGCAAGCCCTTGGTGGTACCAGTTAGCTGTCAAGAACCTAGAGATTGGCCCATCCTTCCTTTAATTCTGGCTCACTGGCTTTGACTCTGACTCTGGCACCATAGGTGAGGTGAAGGAGGGTTGATCATGATGCTAGCGTTTTGCTAGGAGCGATTTCACCCCCTTATGGTGTGGAAATGCCCAAATCCCATGTACCTTTGATGCTGTGCCCTATTTTGGGGTCCCTTAATTCAACTGGATTTGGTTTTTTTGTCCTTTTGAGGTATCGTGTATGGGTTGGTAGTGAGGAGGTTTAAGATCCCTGCTTCTACTCTGCAGCCATCTTAACCCAGAAGTCCTGTACCTTTTATTTAAACTGACTTAGAATAAGACATATTACCTATCCTAAAATGATATAGTTATGGTCACTGTTTAGACAGTTGACAGTTTTGTTTTTTTCTATATCCTCCCATGAGGACTGAGTTGTTTTTTCAAGTAACAATAATACTTAGAATAAGGTATATCATATGTTAAGGTTTAAAAAGCACTTTGCTTACATTTTCTCTTTTAATCCCCCAAACAACCCTGTGAAGTAGAAGTTCTTTATCTGCCTTATCTGCCTTTATCCCAATTACTCATTAAAGAAAAGAAAAATTAAATTCACTTTTCAACTAGTTGAATTCCACCATGAAAAAGTTAAATTTTCTTGTTAATTGATAGAATATAGCCAGTGACTTTAGTTTTTAAAGATATACATATACCAAAAAGTTTAATTGGGAAGAATATAAGTTGTTCAGATTGAGAATTAAAACAATTAGATGGATAAAGAATCTTGATGTTATCATCTAATTTATTCAAGGTAATATCATCACGTTGATTTTCATCTTCATACCCTTTCTCAGGCTATTCCTCAAACTTATACTTTCCCATCTGTGCTACCTATCCAAAATCTATCCAATTTTCAGCTCTCTGCTTCTCAAACACTATCTTCACCTCTAAGTATCCTTTCAATGCAAAAAGTATAAAATCTTTGTCGTCTTCCTTTGACTTTTCCTATTGCTTTCACAATTTTCTGAATTGATGTAGAACTTTTCATCTGATAAACATATAATTTTGTATTTAATATGTATTACCTTATGGTATTATTAGACTATAGTTTCCTATATCAGTGTTGCTTCCCCCAACTAGCTAGTAATTTGTTGAGGACAGAATTTGTTTATACTAGTTTATCCTCTACAGAATTCCCTTTTATAGTATGTGGATAGTAAAAGAGTAAATATTGTAATTGTAGTAGTAGTGTACAGGTTAGAATTAGGAGCTTGACAAAAATAGAAGAGCAATTTAACAAATTTTTTAATTGGAAAAAAAGATGGAAAGATAGGAAAGAGAGAGATTTATCTATCTCACCCAGCACTATCTTAAAAACTACCTAAATCTTATATCAATCTATAAACCACCTTAAAACTATCATGTGAGAGAGCCTCATTAAAACTCTTCAGCCTAGCTAACCAGGCTGAACCTACACTATATATATATTCTAACTCACTAAATAATGGACAGCTACCAACCCACACACTCTTCTTCAATCAGATTCTATAGCAGCCAACTGTCAACAGCAACTGCCAGCAGCACCCTGCCCTCAGGAAACCTTAGAGCAAAAGTCCCTTCTCACACTTTGTACATGCCTTTATCTCTCACTGTTCAACTGTCATTCTTAAGTCATTTCCTCTCTGAGACCAGTTTCTGGTTCCATTTAACTGCTGGCTGGCCTCCATGGTAACAGAATCTCTTATCTTTGGGCCTGACCCTCTGTCCACTGGGCCAGCTAGGTCTTTCTCCAGTTAAGTTAGAGCTAGAGATTAAGAATTGCCTTTTACAGTAGTCATAGCAGCAGCAGCAATAGTGGTTGTGGGTAGTAATAGTTGTAGTAATAGTAGTAAGTGGTAGTTATTTTAGTACATGCTAATTAAATGTTTATTGGCTGACTTTGCTAAAAATCCTTTTAGGTTCATTTATATCATTTACTTTGGGGGTAATATTTGAATGAAATATCTTTGAGTTCCTTTCTAGTGAGATTTTTATAAATTTTCAATTTCCCAGAATCTCCCCATGGCAAAATAAAAATAGAATATAAAATTATTTTAAAATATTTTAACAAAATGAAGGGGAGATTACAACCCATAGAATATAGTTTCATAGTCATATTATCATAAAATGATCCCTTTGTTACTATCAAATACATTCCTCTAATCTAGGTTACTTTCTTACATTTTTAAGCAATTCAAGCTATGGTATCCATCATTTTACCTGCCCAAAGCCGTAGAAATGGAAATGTTTGATATCTTTTAAAACACATTTTCAACCTAGTAACTATCATCCATGGTAAAGTCATGGAAATCTAAACAGAAGGACTAAACATTGAATTTTTGAAGATGAAAACTTAGCAGCAATATACATAGAGCTTTCAGCCTGAAGTTAGAAAGACATGAGTTCAAATGTGTCCTCAGAACCTATCTGTGCGATCCTGGACAATTCACTTAATGTCTGTATGACACAGTTTCTTCAATGTAAAATGGGGATAATAATAGCACCTATCACCTAGGATTGTTGTATCAAATGAAATATTTGTATAGCACTTATCTCAGTGCCTGGAACTGTTATATTTAGATATTTGATATTATAAATGTACATAATTAACGTGTGGTCACCTGGAATCAATAATTCAGATTGATTCCATAATTAAAATAGACCCAAGTCAGGATGGGTTTTATGGTAGTTTATTTAAAATTAGGAAGGTAGAAGGTAGGGAAATAGAGAGAGAGAGTCTGGAAAGGCCAAGATAGGCCAAGGAAGTCAGCCTAACTTACCCATGTGACAATTCAGAGGGGAAGCCACCTGAGGTTTCAGCAGAGATCCTTCAGCACCAAGTTCAAAATGGGAACTACATCAACAGGAAGTTACCAACATACTTGAAGAGATAGTGTCTTTCATCACTTCCTGTGGGTCCACCTCTAATTCAAGTGGACAAATGGCAGCCTCTACACTGATTTGGACTGCCCAAAGGCCAGTCCCTTGTTCTTGATTTGTTACTTATTGTCACGTGTGGGTAACTCATCTCCCCTCCCCACTTAGGGAGGTGGGGATGACATTATCTCTGGTGGCTAGAATTTTAACTATGAATGGGCTTGAGCTAATTCCATTTACACAACCCCCCTCGATGATCATATTGGGTCCTAGTCACCCCAAGTGGTCATTTTACAATATCATCTTATACCCACAAAGGTCTTCTAACTACAATAGTTAGAGATAAGAGGGGAATGTAGAGCAACTGGTGGCTTATGTAAAAATCCGTGCAAAGCATTTAAGAAGGAGAAAATGTATACAGAGGAAGTTCCACCAAAAGGGAGACATTTCTCTGTACTTCCTCATCATTGGAGTCTCTGGCTAGGGATGATGATCCTGCCACACCCTCCACTCAACCCATTGATATTGATACTGCCACACTCCCTACTCAGTCTATCCCACCTACAGTCCCTGGTGCTGTGGCTTCAGCCCCTAACCCCACCTCCCTTGCCACTAATCACCAGGCAGTGAACCTAGAGGCAGAAATGCAAGATGATGCAGCACAAAGCCTATTTCCTTTACAGGAAGTACCAACCTTCAATAATGAAGGAGACTTGGTGCCTATAAGGCACTATACTCCCTTTAACCCTCAAGATTTAGTTAGATTTAAAGAAAATATGTCCACTTTTAAGAAGAACCTTTCATAATTGTAAAAGAATTAGACAATATATTCCGAACTTATGACCCCAGCTGGCAGGATGTTGAAAATGTTTTAGATGAAATTCTGACAGTCAGTGAGAAAGATAGGATCATTTCTTGGGCCAATCACAAGAATGGTAAGGATGGACCTAGATGGCCCCTCCCAGGATCCAAAATGGGATTATAATTCTGTCCCAGATCATAAAAATTTTCAGGATGGCAGGGAGGCATTATCGATAGCCATGAAAGTTTGTGTTGATACACAGGACACCTGGTCAAAATTCGAGGAAACCAGACAACATACCAATGAAATTCATTCCCGTTTTATGGACAGGCTGATTGAGGTGGGAGAAACATATATGGGCCTTGATTTAACCATGGAAAAGGATGTTAAACATATACGTAGACAATTTGTAAAAAATTCCTGCAAAGTAGTCAAAGACTATTTTAAAACTAACTGCCCAACCTGGGGATCTATGAGCCTTGGGGAACTGAGGAAAGTAGCATCCTGTTTTTAGGGGCCACACACAAGGACATGAGGAAGACACTGACTCAGTGGATGTTTTAAAAGAAGAAAATAAAACACTAAAGGAAAAACTGAAAAAAAAGGAGAGACTATAGCCCCTCTCCAAGAATCTCTCAGTCCGCTATCTGTTATTTCTGTGTGAAGAAGGGCCATACAATGATGACTTGTAGGAATTTTTTAAGAGTATTCGGTAATAATACCAAGCCAAAAGATAACTATAGGAATAACAACAGGAATAACAATAATAATAATGATGATTCCAGGAATAGCAATTTTAGGAATGATAGAAATGCTAGAAATAAATCTTGGGAAGATGATAACTCATACCAAATGACCCCACAATAGTGGGGTCTTAAGTGAAGCTTGCCTCCGAACTACTCAGGGTGCTAATGCCCCTGGGGGGGCATGGAACCCAAGCATCTTTATGAAAGTGCGAGTTGGGGGGGGAAAGCTTTGGAATAAAAAGGGGAGACCTCTGACTTTGCAGACCTTGATATTTCAATGCCTATTATCCCCATACGTTCCCCCCAAATAGTAAGGAATCTCATGTAACCCTAAAAGTGGGAAATTCATATTACAATTGTTTGCTGGACACTGGGGGCTTCAAGATCAGTACTGGTGAGTAAACCAGATGAAAACTGTAATTCTATTGGCTCTCTAAAAGTAGTAGGGGTATCTGGAACACCTCAATAGGTCCCAAAACTTTCTCCTTGCATGGTAAACATAGGACCCCTAACTGTTGAACACTCCTTTATTTTAATGCCTGGATCCCCCACAAATTTACTGGGAAGGGATCTATTATGTAAACTTAAAGCCACAATAATTTGCAATCCAGATGGTTCTATGTCACTAAAGTTGCCAGAGGACTCTTTAAACTTGCTCCCCGTACTTCTCTTAGAAGAGCAGGAATTAAAGGAGCCTCCCACCTTTGAAATCCCAGATGATATCCCAGAGTCTCTTTGGGCCATATCTTCTACTGATGTAGGCCTACTTAAATCAGCTGTTCCTGTTCAGATTAGAACAAGAGGAGGGCCAGTTCCCGCCATTCCTCAGTACCCCTTATCAAAAGAAGCTATTGAGGGAATCACACCAATAATAAATTAATTAATTGAGCAAGGAATAATAATCCCATGCAAATCAGAATATAATATACCTTTTTTACCTGTTAAGATGCCAAAATTAGACCCAGATGGAAAATCCCAATATCGATTTGTTCAAGATTTAAGGGCTATAAACAATCATGTCATAAAGAAGCATCCTGTGGTTTCAAACCCAAACACAATTATTTCCTCTATTCCCAGTACAGCCACTTATTTTAAAGTCATGGAGCTGTGTTCAGCCTTTTTCTCAATTCCTATTCATGAGGATTCCAGACATATATTTACCTTTACCTGGAATAATTCTGTGTGGACTTGGGGGCATTTTCCACAGGGGTACTCTGAAAGTTCCTCTATCTTTGCACAGAATTTGAGCCAAGATACAGATAATATAACTTTTAAAAACAGTATGTTAATTAAATATGTGGATGATTTGCTCTTGGCTTCACCAGATGCTGAAACATGTCAAGAAGATAGTAAACATCTTCTTTTAGAATTACATAAAAAAGGCCATAAGATATCAAAAGGAAAAGTTCAGTGGTGTCTCCCCAGAGTGGAATATTTGGGGTTCATTTTGACAGCTGGTGCCTATTATATTACTCCTAAGCGTATCGAAAATATTCAAAAATTGAGCAATCCTACCACTAAAAAACACTTAAGAGCAATCTCAGGAGCAACAGGGTTTTGTAGACAGTGGATCCCTTGCTATGGGGAAATTACTAAACCTCTTATAGCACTAACAAAAGACTCGGTCCCTGAACCACTTAAATTGGAGCCAGAGCACAAGTTAACGCTATCGAATTTAAAACAAGCTATCCTGTCTGCCCCTGCTTTAGGCATCCCAGATTATAACAAACCATTTACTTTATATGTACATGAGCATAGAGGAAGAGCTTCAGGTGTTTTAACTCAAACTTTGGGACCTTACCAGTGTCTAATTGCTTATTATTTGGCCCAGCTGGACCCAATAGCTGCAGGTGCACCACCATGTCTTAGAGGCATAGCTGCCACAGCTCTGTTAGTGACAAAAACTGTTGATCTAGTATTGGGATGCCCATTAACAATTATGTGCCCACATGAAGTGGAAGCATTACTGCTAAGACATAGAACACAGGCATTTTCTGATCAGAGAATTACAAGATATGAAGTAACCTTACTAAATAATGAAAATATTACTTTAAAACGTTGTACAACTCATAATCCTGCCACCTTGCTTCCTGACTTAGCAGTTTCAGAAGAACCTTTACATAATTGTGAAACACTAGTGTCCATGGCTGAAAAGCCTTGAGACAGAACATAGTTTGTACTTAATAAATGCTTATAAAAAGCTTTGCTCCAGAAACTTGAAGGCCAATATTGTTAGTTATATATAAACAATCCATCTTTGACATCATGATAAGCACCTCTTAATGTTGCAAAACAATTCTTTTATTACTATAGTATAATTGTTTTCCATAAGAAATGGTTTATTATTCATTCAACATTATTCTGATGAAAAATTATTTTCTTCATAATTGTATATTTGAGACTTTTTCTAGGTTTCAGGAATTAGTATTGGAATGAAATAAGTTTTATTTCACAAGTAACTTCTTATCCCCTATTCTCTTTAGTTCGTTTCCACTTTTATTGGCCTACATGGATGAAAATATTAACCTTCAAAATCTTTCAGTTTCAGGCTTCAATCTAGAAGCTAAGAAGGTATATCAAGGAAGTAGTAAATTAGAATCCATCTTTGGCAATAAGAATTAGCTCAGTTCATTTGGGCAAACTGGAACCATTTCTCCTCTCTCATCTTTTTCTGATCATGCAGATAACTAAGCTTTGACTATATAAGAATTAGGTGAAATTCCTCTTTTTACCTTATTCCACATTTAATCCACCAAATCTTTTATGTGACTTACACTGTGATAGGATTTGACTAGGTTACAAGAAATATGTCTAATACTTGCCCTCTGTCCTTTAAGAAATTGATGTCTTACTAGGGAGTTGGTACAAAATAGAAGTTCAGATAAAATACAGGGTAGCATATAAACAATACTAACTGTGGTATAAATGATAGTAATATAAGTATTTTTAAAAGGGTGAAATTATTGTAGTTGATAATTGGAGTAGATGGTACCTAAGCCAATCAATTTCTTCCCAATGTGAAAAAAAATATTCAGTCCAAATTTCCTGAATTTGTACCTAAGAACAACTGGCAAATAACCAAGTTTAACAGTGTTGTATTTTAGACAATGATATAAGTAAAAATGATCAAAAACCTACATTTGAAGGTGACCTTTACAAGATCTATTTTTCTTTCAAACAGATGTGTGTTATCTAGAACAGAAATTCTGTTATGCAGTTTCCTAATCACCAAGCATAACCATGATCATTTTACATGAGACAGCTTTGGTTTAGTGTGTTGGTTTGGAGTTAGGACAATCCAATTAATTTATCCTCTGAGATTTACACTTTATAAGTCCCCAAAGAGCTCATTAAGGATATTTGCCTTAGGCAACTCCCTGGGACTTACAGAGTTAAAGATGTTTGTGATATTCATTGATGGAATTTCCTGGGCTATTTCAAAATCATAAATCTTTCACATACTTAATGTGTTGTGCATGTGCCCATTTGAAGTGTGAAAGTCAATGAATATAGTGATGTTTGGAATACAAAAATATATAGCGTGTATACAATTGGGCTAATACTGGACGGACTAATGGAATTTTGGTTGGTAAATTTTAGTATTTAACTACAGTCTTCCTTGATTCAAAATTAAGTATAATATGGTAATTTTATTGTTAAAGTTACTAAATTTAATAATGTAAGGCATTTTGTTTGGAATTTTTATAGCTGCAAGAATCTGAAGAATGGCACATGCAGGCAAAGCAGTCTCCTGACGAGTTAAAAGATTGTATACAAAAGTAAGAGTTAAAGCATTTTTAAAATACAGTGCTCTGAGATGTAGAGTCAATAAATAAAAAAATCTAAGTTGACTATAAAGCACTCTGAATATAACAGAGCTCAGTGTTTTAACTTAAAATTTTATATTCAGTGGGAGAGGAGTAGTCCACCTTATAGTGTCTTATTTTGAGATGTATGATTGAATGAAAAAATGTTTATTAAGCATTTAACTATGTGCTAAACACAATGCAAAGGAAAGCATCTCTGTCCTCAAGGAGAATTTAACATTCTGATTCTGAATGGTGGCCAAGGAGTGCTACTTGAGTCCTATAAATTCCAGGAATGGACTTCCTGGTTAAGATGGTGGCAGAGTAAAAAGCAGCTGCTTAACCTCTCCTAACCAAAACATAAAGGACTCCTCAAGAAGACATAAAAACAAATCCAGAGGAACAAAGGGACCCCACAACAGGGCGCAGCATCAGAGGTACGTGGAATCAGGGCATTTCCATGCTATAAAGGGGTGAAACAGCTCTCACTAAAACTCGAGCTGAGCAACCCCCTCCCCTACACCACCCCACCTACCGTGCTAAAGCCAGCACACAAGGGTTAGAGCAAATTTAGGGCACAGATTAAGTCCTTGGCAGCTACCTGGGGTTACCAGGGCCTGTTCCTGAGAGCAGCAAGACTTAAGACCCCAAGAGGCTAAAGAATGCATGCGGACTTTGAACGCATACCTTGAGCGCAGGCATGAGTGCAGGCGAGGTAGCAAGCCCAGACATGGATCCTGAGTGCAGGCGAGGACCTTGAGTGGAGACCCATTGCAGAAGGGGTTCACAACTGTGGAATCAGTGCCCTGAGACTGTTAAAGGAACCTTGGGCAGAGGAACAAAAAGGGGACCACCAGGAGGCTTGACCAGGAGAACAACTAGACCTGAAACCTCAGGAGCCTAAAGAGTGCAGACAGACCCTGAGTGTGAGGATTAACCTGAGAGGGTGCAGGGCTAACAATGGCAAGCCAGAGACAAGAACCCCAAAAGAGAAAGATCATCAAGAAGAAATCTCTAACACTTGACAACTTTTACACATATAAAATCCAGACAACAGAGCAAACAGCAGAGGAGAACAAACAAGTAATCATATCCAAACCTTCCCAAAATTATGAAAACTGGCCACAAGCTATTGAAGAGTTCAAATCTGAGATGATGAGAAAGATGGAAGAGATTTGGGGAGAGAAGTGGGAAATAGCTCAAAAGGAAATTAACAGGCTAGAAGACAGAAACTCCGAATTGGAGAAAGATGCCCCCAAAATCGAACAAAATGGTAAGCAAATTGGAAACCAAAATCTGGCAAGAAAATAACAGTTTAAAAGGCAGAATTTTTCAATTGGAAAGTGAGTCTAAGAAATCAAATGAACTGATAAGCAAATTGAACACCAGGAAAGACCAGATGGAAAAGGAAAACCAAAAGATTATAGCTGAAAACCAGTCCCTAAAGGCCATAATTGAGCAATTAGAAGCTAATGATCTCTCAAGACAGCAAGAAAAAATTGAACAAAGTCAAAAGACTGATAAAATAGAAGGAAACATAAAATATCTCAATGAGAAAGTGACAGACCAAGAAAACAGGTCTAGAAGAGACAATCTGAAAATCATTGGTCTTCCTGAAAAAGCAGAAATTAATAGAAACTTGGACTCCATACTAAAAGAAATTATTCAGCAAAATTGCCCTGAAGTTCTACAACAAGAGGGCAATATAGACATTGAAAGGATCCATAGATCACCCTCTACACTAGACCCAGAAAAGACAACCCCCAGGAATATAATAGCCAAATTCAAGAGCTTCCAAGAAAAAGAAAAATTTTACAAGAAGCTAGAAAGAGACAATTCAGATATCAAGGAGCACGAATCAGCATCACACAGGATCTAGCAGCCTCCACACTACATGACCGCAAGGCTTGGAATATGATATTCAGAAAGACAAGAGAACTGGGTCTACAACCACGGATCACACCTACCCATCAAAACTAACCATATACTTCCAGGGGAAAGTTTGGGCATTCAACAAGATAAAAGATTTCCAAGTATTTGCACCAAAAAGACCAGGACTAAAAGGAAAGTTTGATATCAACCACAAAAATCAAGAGAAACATGAAAAGGTAAATAAGAAACAGAGGGGAAAGAAAGAAAACTCGTATTTTTTAAAATTTGCCTCTTTAAGGGCTTCAATATGATCTAATTATTTGTATTCCTATGTGGAGAAATGTTATGTATAATTCTCTGTAAGGAACTCTATTCATTATTATAGTATTCACTATTATAGTAATTAGAAGAATTATTCATAGGGAGAGTGTTTGGAATACTAAATGGTCTAAGATGATATGGGGGTGGGAAAGAGGGGGGTGAATAGTAAAGGTCACCAAGAGAAACTTGAATGAAAAGAAAAATAGGATATTCTAGTACACACAAAGTAGGCAAAGGGGAAGGGGGATGAATACTATTATAAGAAGGAGAGGAAGAGAGCATTAAGAGGTAATATTTAAACCTTACTCTCAGTGTAATCAACCCCGAAAGGGAAGAATATCTATCCATTGGGATATAAAACTCTATCTAACACTACTGAGAAAGTCAGAAGGGATAAACCAAGGGGAGCAGGAGAGTGGGGAGGTCATAAAAGGGAGGGGAGAAGATTGGGGAGGGGGGAATTCATTAGGCCTTAAAAATAAATAGAGGGGAATAATAAGGAAGGGGGTAGAAAGGAAAGTAAATCAAGGGAGGGAACAAGGGTTACTGGCATAAAGCAAACCACTGGTTTAAAAGGAAATAGTGTAAGAAGAAGGGTTAGAACTAGGAGAGGATACCAAAATGTCAGTTAATACACAATTGATAATTATAACTCTGAATGTGACTGGGATGAACTCGCTCATAAAACGGAAGCAAATAGCAAAGTGGATTAGAAACCAAAATCCTACCATATGTTGTCTATAAGAAACACATATGAGGAGGGGGGACATACAGACATTTAAGGTAAAGGGCTTGAGCAAAATCTTTTGGGCATCAAATGAGAAAAGGAAGGTAGGATTGGTAATTATGATTTCTGACAAAGCCAAAGTAAAAATAGATATGATTAAAAAAGACAGGGAAGGTCATTACATCCTGATTAAAGGCAGTATAGACAATGAGGAAATAACTTTGCTTAATATGTATGCACCGAATGGCATAGCAACCGGATTCATAAAGGAGAAACTGGCAGAGCTCAAGAAGGAAATAGATAGTAAAACCATACTAGTGGGAGATCTAAATATCCCTCTTTCAGATCTAGACAAATCAAACCAAAAAATAAATAAGAAAGAGGTAAGAGAGATGAATGAAGTCCTAGAAAAATTAGATTTAATTGATATGTGGAGAAAAATAAATAAGAAGAAAAAGGAATACACCTTTTCAGCTGCACACGCTACATTCACAAAGATTGACCATGTAATAGGGCATAAAAACATTGCAAACAAATGCAAAAGACCAGAAATAATAAATGTAACCTTCTCAGATCATAATGTAATAAAAATAATAATTAGTAAGGGCACCTGGACAGGCAAATCAAAAACTAATTGGAAATTAAATAATATGATTCTCCAAAACCAGCTGGTCAAAGAAGAAATCAAAGAAACAATCAACAATTTCATTGAAGAGAAAGACAATGATGAGACATCCTACCAAACTCTGTGGGATGCAGCCAAGACAGTACTCAGGGGGAAATTTATAACCTTGAGTGCATATATTAACAAATTAGGGAGGGCAGAGATTAATGAATTGGGCATGGGACTTAAAAAATGAGAAAGCGAGCAAATTAAAAATCCCCAGATGCAAACTAAATTAGAAATACTAAAAATCAAGGGAGAAACTAATAAAATTGAAAGTAAAAGAACTATTGAATTAATAAATAAGACTAGAAGCTGGTATTTTGAAAAAAAAACAGATAAAATAGACAAAGTACTGGTCCATCTAATAAAAAAAGGAAAGAAGAAAACCAAATTGACAGTATCAAAGATGAAAAGGGAGACCTCACCTCTAATGAAGAGGAAATTAAGGCAATCATAAAAAACTATTTTGCCCAATTATATGGCAATGAATATAGCAATCTAGGAGATATGGATGAATATTTACAAAAATACAAATTGCCTAAATTAACAGCAGAAAAGAAACAGAATACCTAAACAATCCCATATCAGAAAAAGAAATTGAACAAGCCATCAAAGAACTCCCTAAGAAAAAATTGCCAGGGCCTGATGGATTCACAAGTGAATTCTATCAGACATTCAAAGAGCAACTAATCCCAATACTATACAAATTATTTGATATAATAAGCAAAGAAGGAGTCCCACCAAATTCTTTTTATGACACAAATATGGTACTGATTCCAAAGCCAGGCGGATCAAAAGCAGAGCAAGAAAACTACAGATCAATCTCCCTAATGAACACAGAGGCAAAAATTTTAAATAGAATATTGGCAAAGAGACTCCAGCAAGTGATCAAGAGGGTTATCCATCATGATCAGGTGGGATTTATACCAGGAATGCAAGGTTGGTTCAACATTAGGAAAACCATCCACATAATTGACCATATCAACAATCTAATAAACAAAAATCACATGATTATCTCAATAGATGCTGAAAAAGCCTTTGACAAAATACAGCATCCATTCCTATTGAAAACCCTGGAAAGTATAGGAATAGAAGGACCTTTCCTAAAAATAATAAACAGTATATACCTATAACCATCAACAAGCATCATTCGCAATGGGGATAAATTAGAAGTCTTTCCAATAAGATCAGGAGTAAAACAAGGATGCCCATTATCTCCTCTATTATTTAACATTGTACTGGAAACACTAGCAGTAGCAATTAGAGAAGAAAAAGAAATTGAAGGTATCAAAATAGACAATGAGGAGACTAAGCTATCACTTTTTGCAGATGATATGATGTTGTACTTAAAAAACCCTAGAGAGTCAACTAAGAAGCTTGTAGAAATAATCAACAACTTTAGCAAAGTTGCAGGATACAAAATAAATGCACATAAATCATCAGCATTTCTATATATTTCCAACACATCACAGCAGCAAGTGGTAGAAAGAGAAACACCATTTAAAATCACTTTAGACAATATAAAATACTTGGGGATCTATCTACCAAAACAGACACAGGAATTATACAAAAACAACTACAAAACACTTTCCAAACAATTAAAATAGATCTAAACAATTGGAAAAATATTGATTGCTCATGGGTAGGATGAGCTAACATAATAAAAATGACCACTCTACCCAAATTACCTATTTAGCACCATACCTATCAAACTACCAAAAAACTTCTTTACTAAATTAGGAAAAATTAGGAAAAACTATAACAAATTTCATTTGGAATAACAAAAGATCAAGAATATCAGGGGAAATAATGAAAAAAAATGTAGAGGAAGGGGGCCTAGCAGTACCAGATATTAAACTATACTATAGAGCAGCAGTCATCAAAATGTTATAGAACTGGCTAAGAGACAGAAGGGAGGATCAGTGGCATAGACTTGGGGTAAGTGACATCAGTAAGACAGTGCATGATAAACCCAAAGAGCCCAACTTTTGGGACAAAAATCCACTATTTGAGAAAAACTGTTGGGAAATTTGGAAAACAATATGGGAGAGATACAACATCTCACACCCTACACCAAGATAAGTGAATGACTTGAATATAAAGAGGGAAACTATAAATAAGTTAAGTGAACATAGAATAATTTACTTGTCAGATCTCTGGGAAAGGAAAGATTTTAAAACCAAGCAAGAGTTAGAAAAATTACAAAATGTAAAATAAATATTTTTGATTATATCAAACTAAAAAGCTTGTGTACAATCAAAAACAATGCAGCCAAAATCAGAAGGGAAACAACAAATTGGGAAAAAAATTTTATAACAAAAAAAATCTGACAGGGGTCTAATTACTCAAATATACAAGGAATTAAACCAATTGTATAACAAAATCAAGCCATTCCCCAATTGATAAATGGGCAAGAGACATGAATAGGCAACTTTCGGATAAAGAAATCAAAACTATCAATAAGCACATGAGAATGTGTTCTAAATCTCTAATAATTAGAGAAATGCAAATCAAAACAACTCTCAGGTATCATCTCACACCTAGCAGATTGGCTAAAATGAAAGAAGGGGAGAGTAATGAATGCTGGAGGGGATGTGGCAAAACTGGAACATTAATGCATTGTTTGTGGAGTTGTGAACTGATCCAACCATTCTGGCTGGCAATTTGGAACTATGCTCAAAGGGCTATAAAAGAATGCCTGCCCTTTGATCCAGCCATATCATTGTTGGGTTTATACCCCAAAGAGATCATAGATAAACAGACTTGTACGAAAATATTTATAGCTGCGCTTTTTGTGGTGGCAAAAAACTGGAAAATGAGGGTATGCCCTTCAATTGGGGAATGGCTGAACAAATTGTGGTATATGCTGGTGATGGAATACTATTGTGCTCAAAGGAATAATAAATTGGAGGAATTCCATGTGAACTGGAAAGACCTCCAGGAATTGATGTAGAGCGAAAGGAGCAGAGCCAGAAGAACATTGTACTCAATGACTAATACACTGTGGTAAAATAGAATGTAATGGACTTCTGTACCAGCAGCAATGCAATGACCCAGGACAATTCTGAGGGATTTATGGAAAAGAACGCTACCCACATTCAGAGGAAGGACTGCAGAAGTGGAAACAGAAGAAAAACAACTTGAACACATGGGTTGAGGCGGACAGGATTTGGGATGTAGACTCAAAACTACCACACCAATGCAACTATCAACATTTGGAAATAGGTCTTGATCAATGACACATGTTAAAACCACTGGAAATACACATCAGCCGTTGGGAGAGGAGCTGGGGGGTTGATGGGGAAAGTAAGAGCATGAATTATGTAACCATGTTAAGTTTTCTAAAAAATAAATACTAAAATTTTGTTAAAAAAAACAAGTTGGGGAAAACCTACAGGAAATAATGAAGAGCAAAATGAGCAGAATTAAAAGAACATTCTATGCAAAAAAAAGAAAAATTTCCAGGAATGGTGATGAATTGAGCTTTAGGGGATCGACTGTAATATATGCCCAAAGATGTGCTAATTTTTATGTTTTCAATATATTCAAGTGGTGCACTTTTACTATAATGGAAATTATAAGCAGAGTTTGAATTCCCAAGCCCCATAAAGTACTGTGAAATTATCTGTTTCCCCATCCTTAAGAACTAGGATAAAAGCAGTATAATTGTAATATTGAAAATTAATATTATGCCAAATATAATATTAGTTTAAAAATTTTTAAAATTAATGTTGTGGTTGCTTTTTATAAATAATTAACCCTTACCTCACGAAGATGATAGTAGCTTTTAACAATTTAATTTTAACATAAATATAGTCTAAGAAAGAAATAAGGAGGGAAGGAAATAGAAAAAATATTTCCTAGCCTTCCACCCTAATCTTAGGAGCTCACGAGATTGTCTTCCACCTGAGCTACCAATGCCAAATTGCAGAAAGTCTCTGAGCCAAAGACCTTGATAGAAGCACCTCCCTCTCCTCTATGGTCTCATTTTATCATTCTCTTTCTCCATGTCACTTCCTTTTCCTGTGTGCTGGTCTCTCAAATCTCAGGAACCAATCAAAGTCTCTCTAACCCGGATCCATAACCCCTAGTTCCAGGTTGCTAATGGACTCGCTCAGATGAGCAGAAAGTTCTCAACCCTTAGAGGAAGAGGTTTTCTTTACATAGTAATCAAATGAATAGAGAACCTGATTCTAAATATGAAAATCTAGGTTCAAGTTGCATGTCTGGCACATTTTGGCTGTATAATCCAGGGAAAGTCACTTTGTTTCCCATACACTTCTCCAAAATTATACACTAAAGAATAGGTACCACTATGTCCTGGAAGAATTTTCCTCATCAGTTCTCTTTTCCAATAAAATTTTCATATTTAGCTAGCCCCCTCCCTCCACCAAAAAAGCTCCTTCAGAAATTGTGTCCAGTTGTGTCTCAACAAGTTTTTTCAGAAATTAAGTAATATTCAGAACATGTGGTTAGTATAGTGCATGATTACAAATTAAGACGGTATCTCTGGAGACTTGGCAAAAGACAGGCTTTCTGTAAAATAGAAAATTGTCTGCCCCTGCTATCAGAGGTTTCATTATACTTTATAATCTCCAGAAACTATCAGAAGAGGTAAACTGATTTAGTAGGGAGAAAGATTTTGGAGTCAGGAAGACCTTCAAATTCTGCTTCTGACATCTAATGTCTGTGTGACCCTTGGCAAGTCTTGGAATCTCTCTATGCTGGCAGGCAACTTTGGAAGACTTGGAACTTGCAGATTTATATAGGTAGATAGTGTGGTCGAAATAACAAGTGATTGTGCATGTTTGATAATATGTTTTACAACAAATATACTTCTAGATTTATGATGTATAGGAAAATATGTGAATATCTACTGAAAAATAATGTAAGTTCCTAACAGTTCTGCTTTTTTTGTTTTTTGGTATCCCGCATTCCAAATATTTTCTATCATCTGTCTCTGTGCATTTGCAGAGACTGTCTGCTCCTCCAGGAATGTTCTTCCTCCTCACTTCCATCTCTTGGAACCTCTAGCTCCACGCACAGCTCCCAAAGACACCACTACCTTTTCCAGGAGACTTTTCTGGATCAATTCTTTTCACTCCTTCTCTCCTAAAGTACTTTGCATTTACTTCCCATAAACTGCACATGCTTACCTATACATGTTGTTTTTATAACTGGTAAAATATAATCACATTGAGGGTGTGAGAGACATTTTTACTTTTATCTCTATATTCATCCACCAAATATTGAATGGAAGGAGGCCTTGACATTCATAAGAGCTTGTCAATTAAATTAAATATAAAAAGTCCTTAAGAGTTGAATTTTTGATAATATATTTCCTTTTTCTAGGCTTGAAATTGAAAATGCCACATTAGCAGCTACAACAAAACAGCAAATGGGCAAAATTGAACAAATTCAGGAAAATATGTTGGATCCTACCTTAGTAAGTCAACTCTGAGGTTTAGTTTTTTTCATTTTAAAAACATTTTTCATTTGTTTCAGCAGCAGAACATAATAAGAATTTTTAATTGTCAAAAATCCTGGTAATGTAATTTAACATCCCACTATGTTCATTAATTCAGAACACTTTCAGTATTAATCATTATATTATGGAAGAGATGAACTTTTTACACATAAAATGAATGATGTCAAATTAAAAAGTTATCATGAAATCATAAAAAAAGTGTCTTATCATGTAATGAATATAAAAAAATCCCAATGGCTACCATGGATATGGTTCAGTCTTCTTATTCTAAAGCCTTTGGTTGAAATTTTAACATAAAAGTAGTTGTCATAATTTGAACTCCTCACTGAATTTAGTTCTAAATTATTAATAAAGTTTTTCACTGATTATTTTTGAATTAGAAATTAAAATGCAGCAGGTGTTCATGTACCCAGGTGGGCAAATCTCAAGAGCCACAAGTGAGGTTTCATTAGACCAGATTCTTCTGGCCTCATAGTTTAATCACTCATTTGCAGGAGACAAATTTTACTCTGGCCTCATGGTTTATCACTCATTTGCAGGAGACAAATTTTACTTTTTGGCATTTGTTTCTCTTCTCCTTCTTTTCCATTTAAGCCTTGTGAAAGGAAATTCTTGGTTCTCTTTGTCTATTCTGAGTTTACATTTGTGAAAAGGGAACCTTTATTCTCTTTGCCTAGTTGGAGTTAAAACTTTGGTTAACAATAACTTAAGTACCTCTTCTTAGTACCTCACTAGATTGTGAGGACAGGACTTTTAAATGAATCAACAAAAGCCAATACACCCATACTTAACTCTAAAGTAAGGAAACTCTTACTATAGGCGTTTATACCACCAAAAGGAAGACACCTCAACTTAACCTTAAGTAGGGGAAAGTTTGCAACCCATCTGCTAAACTGGGTGATAACTCAGAAATGTGTGAATCCTAGGAGGAGTGTTAATACCTTTAGAGGTGACAAGTCAAGTCAGTCCCACAGACACTGCCCCTGGGCAGGGCTGGACAATTTGGAAACTGCGATTGACCTCTGTGAAGAGGGACAGGAACAGGAAACCACCATAAAAGGCAGGAAATCCTTTCACTGGGGCTGAGGACTGGTATAGGTATTTTCTCTAACCTCTCTCACATTTCTCTACTTTATTGTTTCCCCTCTAATTTGGTAAATAAACTTCTGACTTGAGATATAATAACTTCAGTGACCACGTTATTACATATGATTTAAGTCCAACCATTAAATTTAGCCTTTACAGCCTTCATAGGAAACCTAGAAAGTAAAATTATTTGCTGATGATTCAAGAGTTATCAGTCTTCTTTTCTTTTCTTTTATGAATTCTATTCTTTTATGAATATGAACTTAGCAGCATCTCATAGTAAAGATTGGTGTGTAGGTAAAAGAAGGACACAAAGACCCAGTAGAGGTTCTTGAATTAAACCATATACAGGTTACTTAATGTTTCCTCATCTGTAAAGTAAGAAGGTTGAATTAAGGTTTTCCTCTTTCAATTTATGACTTTCCACTTGTGGTAATGAGCCTGGGTCAAGGGGTAGCAACCCTGAGATATAAGAGGAAAAAGAAATTCTGGGAAGGAAAAATTTACAATGATAATTACCAACAAATCAGATAAAAAATAATCTTGTATTTTGAGGAGAAGTTGAGGTTTAAGTTAAAAGGTCTTTGGGTTTGAGGATATAAATTCTTTTGAGAATGCAGTTTCAGTAGACTTGTAATACAGATTTCATGGAACTAAAAGGAAGCTCTATGTTATATGCATAAAGGACCAGCCTCAGAATTAGAAGACATGAGTTCAAATTCCAAGTCTGACATACATAGCTTTGTGTTCCTGGTTAAGCCTTGTTACCTCACCATGTCCTAAGTCATTCTATACAATTTTTAGAGTTTCATATTCTAAACTTCAGGATGGGATCAGAGCCTATTTGTATCAGTAGATGGAAATTTTTTTACAGAGAGTTCCCCGTGCCAATTAAATTACTAGTTCAGACTAAATAAATAAAGCCAACAGACATAAATAAGTGAATGAAATAAAAATAAGAGATAAGGAAATGAAGGAAATAGAAATAAGAGATAAAATGAATGAAATAGAAATAAGAGATAAGGAAATAGTAGATGTGGGATAGTCATTCATGGGAGAAATTTGGAAGCAAAGAGTAGAAATAGAGGTGAATCTCCAAGGGGCAGCAGAATTCAGGAGAAGCATTCTTTATTCCTTTTTAAGATGCAGAAGACAACAGGAGAAGGGAGAAGAGACTGAGGCTTTGAAGAGAAGTTGAAAAGGAGGACAAGACATTTACCTGTTCATAATCTAATGCAACAGATGCCTTTGAAGGAAAATAAGAATTTGCAGAGGTTTCACACTCAAAGAGATTTGGAAAACAGTTTTATTACCTAACATAAGAAAATGTATATAGTCATTTCAACACAGGAATACCTAGAGTATGAGCCAGGTGGGCCAACACACAAGGGGAATGGGAATTGGCCATATGGAAAGGGAAAAGGCCAGTGTTCCTCCAAAATATGTTAGTGAAGCTACCCCTCCCCATTCTATACTTATCTATTCATTTAACTAATTTTTAAAAAGTTTATGAAGACTATTTTAGTAATACCAATATTGAAATCAAATATAATCTTTCATTCTTGTTTTTTAAAATCTCCATATTTGACTTAATATTATAAGCTATGCTTAGTAGTAAAGTGTTATATACATTGGATCTAGAGTTAATGAAAAGTGTCCATTTTTAAAACACCAATTCAGTTACTGTAATATTTTACTTTTCTAAAATGTTTTCAAAGATTGATAATGAAAGAGGAAAACTAAAGAAATTCATTGAGTTAAAGCAATCTCTGGAAAGTCATCTAGATGAAGTAATGAAGAGTAATGATGAATTACAGAAAGACATCAGTAGGTAAGACTTTTTTCCAAACTGTTTCAACCAAATATTAAATAAGAAAGCATTTAACTTTTATTTTATTAAATCCCAAGTACAAATTAATTTTATACATTAATACTTAGATAATTGCAGTGTATGTAATTCTCAGTTTTGGGGGCAGTTTTGTACAGAGACTGTATTTTGTAATCTCTGTTTGTTGTTGGTAAAAGCAATCTGACTGTAGTTTCAAACTGAGGTAAGCTTGGGCCTAGATAGGCTTCAGCAAAATGGAAAAAAACTCCTTGGAGGCAGTTTACAAATCAAAACCTTATTTAATATCTTAAGGTTTAAAAGAAAGGATAGTAGTAAGGGCTTCAAGATAGGGGTTCCCTAAGATACACCAGGGTTATTAAGCTCTTCCCATGTGTGTTAAGATCTGGTCATTCAGGGAGTCCATGACCCTAAATCTAGGTTATTTGGGGTTTCATTAATAAATTATTCTTTCTCCCTTTTTGTAACTAATTCACTCAATAATAAATCTGTGTCTTCAAAGTTAGGATTATACAGCATCACTACCCTCTTAAATTCTTTTATAGTATGGTGGGGTTCATCAAAAATTTTGGGCATTTTTTTTAGGGAGTCCAGATCTCCAGCAATGAAAGGTTTGTGGGCCCTAATATGAACTATTTCAGTGTCTGGCTGCAAATAAGTTACATCTCTTAGTGGGAACAGAGATGCAGCTGCATTGCTTTGCTCTTTGTTGTCAGGTTGCACTTGTGCTTTTGCCTGGGCTTCAGTATTACTTTGGTCTTTAACAGGTTTTTGTTTTGCCTCAGTTCCCCCCACTTGTTGTTTCAAGGTTTGCTGCATTTGTTCAATAGCATCCTTTAGTGTCATTACCAATGCCTTCAATTCAGTTTCTCTCTGTGCCAGCCCACCATTTGATGTTTTCCTTTGTATGACATTGCACACTGTTCAGTAGATTTGGTAGAAGGTATATTCCCAAAACAGCAACACTGGAACATATGAAATCATTCTAGAGAATGCCAGTGTCATCAATTTCATATTTCGATATAAGTTTAACAAAAAATGGAAAATTTCCAGTATTTCTACAAAGAATATTGTATGAGGGTGAATATTGATGGTAGGGGTGTGTGTATGGATCAGTATAGCTAATACCTCATCCCCACCCAACTGGGAAGACCTATGAAGGAATAATCTCAAAGAGGTTCCCAAACTGGCAAAGCTATAGTGGAGATGTTGAAGGAAGGTGTTGGGGTTTAGTTGTGAACCCTAATGGGTTAGATCCTACCATCAGAGCCAGTCCTGTTGAGACAAGCCTCCCCCCACTCCTAAGTTCAAGTACCTTCACCCCTCAAGATGGTCTTTGGAATTAGTCTTCCCCTCAACCACCAGATCAGTCTTCCTCCCCCCTCAACATAACTGCTCCAGACTCTAAGGATCAAACTAAAAGGGGTTTATTAAAGGATAAATTAAATTTAGGGTACAGGGGGAAAAGTTATAGAGGAATCAAGGATGGAGGGAAAGGATGAACTTCACTATCAACTATATCTTTTCCCCAAGAGAGCAGCTCTGGACTTCTTCTGAGGCTTGGTCACAGTAGCTAACTCTCTTCCCCCTACAATGTCCTACCAAATATTTCTACCTAGAGACTTTACAAGATTCCCCCACTTATTTCAGTTGGCGAGCTTAAGGAGGAAAGAATCTAGTGAAGAACACCATTTCTTGAGGTTCGTGGTGTTTCAGCCTAGTGAAGCCTGCAAGACAGTGGTTGGTGGCCATCTTTGGAAATTTTTTTTCCCTTAATCAAGTGAAATCTGCCTGGCAACCACACCTGTCAATCAAGCAGCCAGTACCTTTGAGGTTCGGATTTTTTAAAGGGCCAGTAGCAAAAAAAAATTGTAGAAGTAGCTCCTTTCCTCTTTTTTATTATCTCTTTAGTTTATAGACCCAGTAGTGGTATAATTAGATCAAAGGCTACACACAGTTTTATAGCCCTTTAGGTACATAGTTCTAAATTGTCCTTCAGGATGGTGAGAGCAATTCACAACTCCACCAACAAGGCATTAGTGTCCCAATTTTGCCACATCCTTCGAACATTTACCACTTTTCTTTACCACTGTATTGGCAAATCTGATAGGTGTGAGGTGTGTAGGAAATATAATTAAAGGTAATGGGGACACCAGGGATATTATAATAAAAACTAGGTGATTTGTGGGTACACACACTGGGATTTATGAGAGACTAGACCTGGACATGAAGACCTGAACAGCCAAGCTGCTCCTAACTGACAAAGGACAGTTTAGTCAACTGTCACCCTGGGCCAGAGGCTTTGAAAAGGTAACAGGATATAACTGGGTTTAATTATGAACAACTAAAAGTAGGAATATCTACTCTAAAACTTTAAATCTAATGACATAACCCACAGGGAAAGGAAAAACATTTCTACACTAACTTAGTAATCTAAACTGACAGGGCCCAATGAGCTGTAAATGGAGACTCTGGGTGACTGCCTCAGACCTGGAACCTGCCAGGCTTGAGTACAGCTAAGGGCTTTGTGGCTTTGAGATTCTCACTGCAATCCACTGATCTCTGGATGCCAAGAGCCAAGGTGGTCTCAGGTACCAAGTAGGGAGGGTTTGCTTGAAATGCTGTCCACCAGATCTCAAACTTTCTCCTCTTCCTTGGCACAGGACTGTTTATCTTCTCTCTTTGCTAGATGCCACCACTCAGGATCCCAGGGGAAAATCAGGAGGCAGGGTGTCCTTTGCTCTGAGATCTCCCAGGCTGGCAACAGGTTTTTGCCCACCCCTAATGGAGTCCTCTCTCAGGGCACACACACACTTCCTCCTCCTTCATTCTATCCTGGAATTCCCAGCTCCAGCTCCTTCCTGCTAAGTCAACCTTAATACCTAATCAATAACTACCTAATCTTCCTCACAACAGGTGGTACCTCAGAGTTGTTTTAATTTGCATTTCCCTAATCATAATCATATCCTTTGACCATTTGTCATTTCAGGGAATGGTCTGTATTATAAATTTTACTTAGTTCTTTAAAAATTTGAGAAATTAAACCTTTATCATATATACTTGTTATAAAAATACTTCCCCCAATTTGTTGTTTCCCTTCTAATATTGCTTAGATTAGTTTTGTACAAAAGCTTTTAAATTTAACATTCAAAATTATTCATTTTACATCTTATAATTCTATGTCTTGTTTGGTCATAAGTTCTTCCCTTCTCCAAATATCTGCCAGGTAAACTATTCTTTGTTCCTTTAATTTGGTTATGGTGTCACTATTTTGAACTTCTTTTGGTATAGGTTATGAGATACTGGTCTGTACCTACCTTCTGCCATACTGTTTTTCAATTTTCCCAGCAGTTTTTGTTAAAGAATAAGTTTCTATTCCCAGACCTCAGATTTTGTATTTATGAAACACTAGGTTGCAAAGGTCATTTACCCCTGTATATTGTATCTAATATGCTCTATTTGATCTACCATTCTATTCCTTAACCAGGATCAGGTTGTTTTGATGATTGTTCCTTTATAATACAATTTAAGATCAGGTACTGCTAAGCCTCCTTTCTTCACATTTTTTTATTAGTGTCCTTGATATTCTTGACCTTTTGTTTTTTCAGATGAATTTTGTTATTTTTTCTAGTTCTATAAAATAAACATTTGTTAGTTTGATTGGTATGTCACTGAATAAATGAATTAATTTAGGGAGAATTATCATTTTTATTATATTAGCTCATCCTAGGCATGAACAATTAATATTTATTCATTTCTTTAGATCTGACTTTATTTATATGAAAAGTGTTCCATGGACTGTTGTTAAGTATAGTTTTTATCTCATTGTGATCTGAAAATGTTGTATTTATTATTTCTGCTTTTCTACATTTTTTGGCAATATTTCTATGCCCTAGTACATGGTGGATCTTTGTATATGTAAAATGTACTGCTGAGAAGAAGGTATATTCCTTTTTATCCCTATTCAGTTTTCTCCAGATATCTAGTAACTCTAATTTCTAGCATTTCATTTACTTCCCTTCTTATTTATTTTTTGGTTCTATTTTTCTAGTTCTGAAAGGGGAAGGAGGTTGAGATCTCCCACTAATATGGTCTTACCAACTATTTTCTCCTTGAGCTCCTTTAATTTTTCCTTTAGAAATCTAGATGCTATACCATTTGGTGAATAAATGTTCAGTAATGTTATTACTTCATTGTTTATAGTACCCTTTAACTGAATGCAATTTCCTTCCTTATCTCTTTTAATCAGATCAATTTCTACTTTAGCTTTATCTGATATCATGATTGCTACTCCTGCTTTTTTTTTACTTTAGATGATGCATAATAAATTCTGCTCTAGCCTTTTACCATGAATCTGTGTATGTCACCCTGCCTCAAATGTGTTTCTTGTAAACAACATATAGTAGGATTTTGGTATCTAATCCACTCTACTATTATTTAATGGGTGAGTTCATCCCATTCACATTCAGCATTATGATTACTGTGTATTGCCCTCCATCATATTATACCCTTTAAATCCTTTTTTTTTTTGCTTTTTGTCACCCCCCTATTTCCTCCTCCCTCCAATTACCTCCCTCTTCCCTTGTCTTGTTCCCCTTTCTACTTCTCTGTGGGGTAAGATAGAATTCTATACCCCACTGGATATACTTGTTTTACCCTCTCTCTGAGCCCTTTATGATTAAAATTTAAGCATTGCCCATCACCATCCTTTATCCACCCCTTTTTGTACTGATTTTTCACACCTCTTTATGTTATATAATTTACCCCATTTTTTCTCTCCCTTCCTTTTTCTCTCAGTGAAAATCCTCTCTTTCAGTCCTTGATCAATTTTTACATATTCTTCATATACATACATATCATATCATACACACATATCATTCCACATCATCACATTTGCATATACATCATATCATCATAATCAGCTTGCTTCCCCATCCTCTTTTCTGAATAAATTCCTTCTATCTTCTCTACCACTAGAGTAATTTTTGAGAATTATAGAAATCCCTTTTTCATGTAGACATATGAACATTATGACCTTAATGAGTCCCTTAAATTTTCTCTTTCTTAATTACCTTTTTGTGTTTCTCTTATGTCTTATTTTTGGACTTCAGATTTTTTGTTTAGGTCTGGCTTATTCCTCAGGAATGCTTGAAAATCTTCTATCTTATTGAATTACCATTTTTTCCCCTGAAAGAGTTGGATAGGTGACTCTGGGTTGTGAACCCAAATCTTTTGTCTTACTGGATATCATATTCCATGCTTTTCAATCCTTTAATATAGAAGCTACTGGGTCCTGTGTGATCCTGATTGTAGTTCCATGGTATTTAAATGGTTTTTTTCTGGCTGCTTGAAGTAGTTTTTCCTTGATTTGGTGGCTCTTGAATTTTGCTATTATATTCATGAAAGTTGTCATTTGAGGATTTCTTTCTGGAGGTGATCCATGAATTCTTTCAATTTCAAGTTTATTTTCTTGTTTGAGGATCTCTGGGCAGCTATCTTTGGTAATTTCTTGTAATATGATATCCAAGGTTTTTTCTTCATCATGGCTTTCAGGTAGTCCAACAATTCTCAAATTGTCTCTCCTAGATCTATTTTCTAGATCAGTTTTTTCAATAAGATATTTCATATTTTCCTCCATTTTTTCTTTCCTTTGATTTTGCTTTATTATTTTTTAATTTCTCATGAAAATGTAGTTTCTAGATAGTCAATTATGATTTTTAAGATCTTACTTTCCTCTGTCAGTTTTTGGTTCTCCTTTTTTCAATTGGCCCATTTCTTCTTACATCACTTTCATTTCTCCTTGCATCACTTTATTTCTCTTTCCCACTTTCCCTCTGCCTCTCTTAATTGGTTTGTGAAGTCCTTTTTGAGTTCTTCCAGAATCTGTGTCAATCCATATTTTTCTTTTGGACTTTGGGTATATTTCCTTTGTTTTCACTGTCCCCTTCTTTGTCTGTACCTTGCTTTGTCTTCACAAAAATTCTCTAGAGCTAGGTTTTTTTTTTGTAGTTTGCTCATTTTCCTTATCTAATTATAGGTAGACTTGGGGGATGATGTGGTCATCTGAGGGCTGAGAACTCTGAGATCCCCTTCCCTCTCCTGATTCAATTGGCCCTTGTGATGCTGATAGCTTAAAGACTGCCTCAGGATTAGGTATAAGCTTTTTTTTTTAAAGACAAAGTGACTTGCCCAGGGTCACCCAGCTGGGAAGTGTCTAAGGTCAGATTTGAACCTAGGACCTCCCGTCTCTAGGCCTGGCTTTCAATCCACTGAGCTACCCAGCTGCCCCCTAGGAATAAGCTTTTGATCTCACTCTGATCTTGATTAGATCAGGGACTGATCAAATTATAGCCTACGGCTTAATCTCAAATTTTTGGTCTCACTGTGTACTTGATCCAATCAGGCATATCCTTGATTGTCCTGTCTTGGAGCTCTACCCCTTTATCTTATCTTATCCCCTTTAGATCCTACTCTATTCCCTTTCACTCTGTTCTTCCTCACCAGTATTTTGCCTCAGTGAATCCCTGAAAATTTTTATCTTTCGTATTTCCTTTTTTATGCTTCTCTTGGGTTTTATATTTAGGCTTCAAATTTTCGGTTCAACTCTGGTAATTTCTTCAGGAATGCTTGAAAATCTTCTATTTTATGACCATACTTTCACCTGAAAGATTATAGGCAGTTTTCCTGGGTAGCTGATTCTTGGTTGTAAACCCAGTTTCCTTAACTTCCTGAATATCATAATTCAAGTCTTCTCTTCCTTCAATATAGAGGCTGCCAGATCCTGTGTAATCCTGACTGGTGCTCTGTGATATCTGAATTATTTATTTCTAGTTGTTTGTAGTATTTTCTCCTGGACCTGGCAACTCTTAAACTTTGCTAAAATTTTTCTGGGAGTTGTCATTTGGGAATTTAATGCAAGAGGTGATCTGTGGATTTTTTCAATCTCTATTTTGCCCATACCAGGGCATTTTTGCTGGATAATTCCCTGTAGTATGACGTTTAGGCTTTTTTTTTTTGGTCATAACTTTTCAGCTAGTCCAATAATTCTTAAATTTTCTCTCTGGATCTATTTTTAAGGTCAATTGTTTTTTTTAATGAAGTATTTCATATTTTCTTATATTTTTAAAATTCTTTTGATTTTGCTTAATTATTTCTTGATGTCTTGTGAAGTCCTTAGCTTCTAATTGTCCAATTCTAATTTTTAAAGACTGAATTTCTTCCATGACTTTTTGACTCTCCTTTTCCAAATGGTCAATTCTTCTTTTCAAGTCATTCTTTTCATCCTTTGATTTTTTTGCTGTATTTTCCTGTTGATCAATTCTGACTTTTAAAACACTACTTTCTTATTTTAATTCATGTGCCTCCATTTCCAGTTGGTCTATTTTGCTTTTTAACCTGTTGTTTCCCTTTTCCTATTTTTCTTGTAGCAGTCTTGTTTGATTTTTTAATTCCTTTTTGAGCTCTTCCAGAGCCTGAGTCCAAATCCCTGGATTTTTTGAGGGTTTGCTTAAAGTTCCTTGGATCTCATTGTCCTCTGTTGGTTCTGTTCTTTGGTCTTTATCACTGTAGAAGCTTTTGTTACCTCTTTTTTTTTTTACTCATTGTTTCCCTCCCTGTGGACTGTAAACTCACCTCTCTGTTATTTGAGTGCTCTGCCCTGGAGGACATCTTCAGTCTTCTCTCTCCTCTGCTGGTATACTGGAGTAAGAATTTAAAATTTAGGTTTTATGTTAAATATGAGAATTCTAAAACAATATTATGGTCTCCGATTTAAAAATATTACAGCGTAAGTAAAAATGACTTTTAGCAGCTTTATTTACAAGGAGATGGAAAGAGTGGAAGTGGGAAAATGTAGATAGAGACCAAAAATATTGCCCAGCTACAAATACCCTGAGTTTAATCCTAATGTCTCCAGACCACTAATGTGAATTTCACCAGAATCCAAAGTCCTAATTAGGAAGCCGAAACCTGAAGAGCCAGGAGACGGTGGAGAATCCATCAAGAACCTTCAGTACACATGAGGCTAAGACTACCAAGGAATCTCACCAGAACTCAAGCTGAAGGGAGTGTCCTACAGAAAGCACCAACAAGCAGAGAGGGTCTCCTCACTGAAGAACCAAGGAAGGAAACACTCCACTCACCACCACAAACTGACATGTGATCCAGGGAATGAGTCTCCTCCTCCAATCTGGCTCACCAAGGCAGAGAGAGCCTGCATCTGTCCTCAGGATGGCCTTTTGAAAGCAGTTTTATTGACCTCATTTTCTGTTTTTCCCCCTACTTTACAGTAACCAATTGCAGTCTTTCAATTTGCCTAGCACTGCCCAAGGGGGGTGGCAGTAGTCTTTGGAGGTGTGAGCTTACTCTGGTGACTTATGAATTTTCTTACTTAGTGTTAAGTAGAGGTGCTTTGAGTTCTTGATTTATTAAGCTAAGAATAGACAAGGGGAAAGTTAATCCTAGCTTCACACTGGATTAGACTAGTTGAACTGGCCTGCCATGCTAAACTTCCCCAAAGTCAAATCTTCCCAGTAGCCCAGTGCCTGGGAGGCCAAGGGTGCCCAACCAGATGCCCCTTCCCCCATTGCCCTCACCAGTTCCTCCCTGCCAATCACTGTCAGAGCCTTGGATCACACATTAGATCTGATCCATCATGGTTGCAGCCCTTCCTAGAAATCCCACAAAAATCAAAATTCTCTGCTTACCTTTCAAGTTGTGTTCAGCAGGAGAGTTCTGTGGCTACATCTTGTTTTTGGGTTTGGATTTCTCTTTTGAAGCACTTTTTAAAGACTGATATTGAAGGATAGTAAAGAGAGGTTTTGGCTTTTGTTGCTCCTAAGCTGCCAGCTTGATTGTGCTCCCCTAAACAAATCTTTAAATGAAACTTTGTATTCTAATAATAACAAATGATACCATTTATGATTTGCAGGGACAAGGGTATCAGAATCCTTCACCACCTAATTTATACAGATCTAAGATTAAAATAACAAAAATGCAAAACCTCACCATAAAGCCTTTAAAAACCACTTTATATATCGTCTGCATTTTTTATCATATTAATGCAATGTCATATTTCTGAAAATGTAACTGTGAAGCCAGATGTCATTTGGAGAAAATTCTACAATGAATTGATATTAATGTAGAATTGCCTAAGAATATACATATTTTAAAATAGAGATGAAATAATTAATGTGACTAATATTGTTTCTTTTGCTTCTTTTAACAAAATTTTGTCAGATTTGAATTGTGTGACCTCAAGAACTCTTTTTAGATTTATTTTTTCCCCACGATAAAAATAACTTAAGCAAATGGGTCAAAAATCATGAAATACATAATTTTTAAACTAATTTTTACTCAATTAATCTTTTCATTCTTACAGATTAAAAAAAGAGAAATTAGAAAAATATGACAAAGGAGATTTTGTTTACCAGGAGGCACTTAAACAAGTATATTCTGAAACAGATGGAGAAATTAATACTTTAAAAACTAAGGTAATGCTTACTCAATACTGAAAAATGTAAAAACATGCTTTATCTTCATATTTCTTTTAAAATGATTATAGATGTTAGCAGGTTATTGGAAACCAGGATCCATTGGAAGATACAAAGTGCCTATGCCTGGAAGCCAACAGGTTTTTGTTTCCCCCACAAACTCAGTTCTTATGTCTTTTTTCTTAAAGCCTTTACCTTCTGTTGTAGAATTGCTAAAAAAAAAAGTTTTGGTTCCAAGGCAGAAGACTGGTAAGGGCTGGTGTACGTTTTAAAATTAATGGTTTGGCTAAATATATGAAAATTATAAATCCTTTATTTATAAAAGAGGTGGAAAGAGTGAAAGTAGGGAAATACAAAAGGGTAGAGAAGACATTAACCTATCTAACTAAATATTGTTCCAATGCTTGGTTCAGCCAGGACTTGTTAACTTTTAATCAGAATTAAACTATCTCCAGAATATAGGAAGGGAAAACTACCTATCCACTCACCCAAGAGTTAGGCCAAGACAATGACTCAAGGTGAAGGTGACTTCTGAGGCCGACTTTCTTCTTTGCATTGATCTTCTTGAAGCCAACTTCCTTCTTGGCTTGACTCTCTTCTTGGAGTTCACTCTCCACTAGACTCAACTTTCCCAGACTGTGTTCAGGGCTTGCTTTTATTGTGACTTTTTGTTTCCTCCCCTCTTCACAGGGGCCAATCACAGTTTACAAATTGTCTAGCACTTCCCAGGGGGCAGTGTTTGTGGTAACTAGTTCACACCTTGTGGAGGGGTGAATACTCATCAAAAGGGTTCACACTTTCTGAGGGTGTGAACAAGTTTCTGACTGAGTTAGAAAAAAGGGTGGAACTCTCCAAGTATCTTGCTGGCTTCTCACCTAACACTAAGTAGGGTGTGAATTCACTAAGTCTTCCACCAAGGTCATGCTTGTGTTGATTCAAAGTTATCATTAACCAAAGTGTTAACTTCAACTAGGCAAAGAGAATAAAGGATTCCCTTTCACATGTGCAAACTCAAAGAGAGCAAAGAATTCCCTTTTACCATCATCCTTGTGATTCTTTGGGAGACTAGTCTCCTCAATGAATCATTTTACATAACTACCTTGTATCTCTAAAGATCTTCTAGTTAAAGGTGCATACAATATTCAATAGTTAGTGATATGAGGGAAATTAGAGAGATGGAGAAAGCAAACCAATGTTTGCTAAGTGCATTAACAATAAGCCAATTGGGGGGCAATACCCTGTGACATACATTAAAAATACTTGTATTCAACCCCCCTCCCCAAAGTTCAATCAATTATACTCCAAAGTTTGTGCTGGATCTTCTGATGCTGTGGAGGGTTTTTTTGGGCATCTTCATGGTGCGTTCTTCAAAAAATTCATCTTCTAGATTCAGAGTTATCAAGCTCTCTTTCCTGAAATGTTTCTTTCTCAAAAGATTTTTTAATTTTATGGCAATTACACAATTTCTATGGTAATTATACAATCACCCCTGAGGAGGGTGTTGATCAACACTTGATCAACTCAGGATACTTTAATTTTTATTTAGAAAATAGCTTTCATATAAAACTTTTGTAGCAGGAACTTCTGTTTTGTTCTCTACCTTTACTGTTTTCTTCTTTTGTGGCAGAAACTTCTGTTTTGTTCTCCAACTTTAATTTGACATTCCTTTGAATATTTATAAAAAAAATCATTCAGAAGCTATGAGGCTTCATGCAAAATGCTCCCTCATATGGGCCATTTAGGAGTACCACACCTCTTAGGAAAACTTTCCCACCTCCTGTATAAGACTAACCCATGATGGTGTCCCTCCTTTGGCATGAGACTGTAAGAGCTCTAAAAGGCATGTCTTTTATATGTCCCACCCATTTTAATGTGGAGGCGAGGACTACAATAGTGAAAAATAGTGAACCACATAACTAAGTTTTCGACCTGCTCAAAACACCTGCTCCACCAAAACTGCCAACAGGAAGGAAAAGAGGGCTAGACACAGAACTCCACACAATTCATCTCCTGTCTATGTCACCATGTAACAACAGGAGATGACTGGGGTCCTGGGAATCATAGTTTTTGCTGGGGATCATGGTTTTTAGGGTAACATTCCAATTTCACACCTCAAACATTTCCTAACTGTGTGAGTTAGTCACTTAACCCCACTTACATCACCATTGCCACTCTTCTGTCTTAGAATTGTTACTGAGATGGAAGGTGGGGCAGTGAAATGGTTCCATGGATAGAGATCCAGGCCTGGATGACCAGGGGCTCCTTAAAATCATCTCTCAATGTCATTAATTTTCCTGGTTGATGTCTGTTGTCTTATAGTTCTCATCAATATTTAATGAAAATAATTTAAATTCCTCCCTTTTTTGGTCAGTCATCTAACCCGAATGGGCTAAAGAAAAAAAATGGAGGAAATTCTGCTAAACTTGTTTATTTTGTAGAAGCAGGTGGGGTGGAGGAAGAGGACAATTTATACAATAGAACTTCTGAATTAAGTAATTTCTTAGTAAAAGTGGTTTGTTCTTTGGATGGTATCACCAGAGTTTTCTGAGAAAGACATTATTTTCTCCCATTTTGTAACTGAACATCTCACCATTTGACATTCAAAATAGCATAAAATAGACTTGTGCTATTTTGAATGTGCTATTTTGAATTTTCTATTGTATTTTCCTCACATTCAATTTCACTTTTCCCAAGTTGTTGTTCTTTACTTAAACTATCCAGATCACACCTTCAAAATGTACATTTTTGCCCATCTAGTTTTTGTTCACTTTTACCTGCCACCTGAGAGTATTTTGCTCTTTCACTGGCCTTTATAAATTCTTGCATTGAGTTTAAATCTGGGACTTGCTGAGAACTATGACAGTACCCTGCACTGCAATTGTAATTTTGGTTTGGGTATATATTGTTGTTGTACCCATTATACCATTCTGGAAACTGTTGTTTTGGTAGGCACTGTTGTTCTGCCTAAACCCATTATAATTGTTGAATGGGCTGCCTCAGTTTCCCCTAAATCCCTGTGTAGAGAACTGTCTCCTGAATCTACAGTCCCTCATCATGTGGCCCATTTTTTTGTATAGGTAGCATCTAGGATTTGATCTAAATTGTCTAGGGCTAAAATTATTTCTTTGAGGCTTGTAAGATCTCAATGCTGCCACTGCCTTTACTTGTTGTATGTCACTCTCCTTGAGTTTCTGCTTTAGTTCTTTTATCTCTCTATGCAAATTGTCAATAATATCAGACTTTTCCTCAAACTGTCTGTCCTTCTCATCTTGTCAAATATAAGTAGCAGCACATTTCAATTCTAAAAGGCTCATGGAGCCTTGAAGGTTCATGCCCAATTTGAGCAGCTACTCTAAAAAATTTTCTCACTGCAGGACAGGCATTTTTAACAAATTGCCAGCATATGTGACTGGTGTTATCTTCATTCAGATTGTCAAAAGCAAGCCATTTCTCTTCACAGTATATTATCCTGTCCAAAAAACTAGCTGGGGTTTCTCCTGCCTTTTGTCTAAGTCTCAAACTTGGACCAAGTTCCAAGGCGCTTGGAGTTGGCTTTCATTGTTTCCAGGACTGCCTCTCTTGCCCTACCTAATGCCCGATACGCTTCTATGGAAGAATATTCCCAGCCTGGATCATTCAGAGGCCAGTTGGGAATTGTGGGCTTGTTGTTGCATTGCTCAATTATCCTCTGTTTTTCTTTTTTTGACAAGGTCTCTTCCATCAATAATTCAAAATCCTCCCAAGATGGATCATGAATCCTAATTACTCTTTTAAATTCCCTAATTACTTGATTTGATTCTTCTTCAAATTTTGAGACCCATTTTCTTACTGCCTCGAGATTTGCCTGTGTGAATTTCTTATGAGATCTAACATACCGAATGCCTAAATCAGGTGACAACATAGGGACTTCTTTTAATGGATACTCAAATCTATTACTATGGAATCAATACTCTCAGTAGAATGATACAAAGGAATCTCATTTCTTTAACAATTCCTTTCAAGACCTCTTATTGGGGCAGTTAGATGGTTCTATGGATAGACTGCCAGGCCTAGAGATGACAGGTTTTGGGTTCAAATCAGGCTTCAGACACTGTCTAGCTCAGTGATGGGCAAACTATTCCCTGTGGGCCAGATCCAGGCTGTAGTTTGCCCATCACTGCCGTAAGCAATACCCTAATCACTAGATCTGAACTATGGCCTGTATCTGGCCCACGGGGAATAGTTTGCCCATTACTGTTCTAGCTATATGACCCTGCACAAGTCACTTAACCTTGATTGCCTTGCCCTTACTGCTTTTCTGCCTTGGAAAAATACTTACTGTGAATTCTAAGACAGAAGGTAGGGGTATTAAAAAAATCTCTTGTTTCATTAGGCCTAGTATAACTTAAGAAGAGTTTGTTGGCATCCACATGTCTACTATGACTTTTATTGATATCTGCTCACTCTAACAGAAACTGGAAGAGAAGAAGTCTTAAAGACACATTAAAAATTAGGGAAGAATAGACAACATGGAATCAAGTACTACATTTATTATGTAGACTATAGGAGCTAGCTATATCATTTCATATCTTCTTTCACTCTTAACTTTGTTTTTAATTTGTTAATTTAACTATGTATTCACTTAGGAAACAAACTTTATAGCTGTAATGAGAGGATGATGATACAATTCATTGCAATTTTAAGAGTTTCATATAAGGATTAAATGAGTAGACCTTTATTTTACTTGCATGATTGCTAAGCTGATGTTTTTATATACAGAATGATGACCTTGCACAACAAGTGGAAGCAGTATCTTCAAAATGTATACAATTGGAATCTACTGTTCAAGATCTACAAAAAGAGTTACTTTTTAGGAAAAAAATGCAAAAGAAATGCAACAAGCTGGAAAATAATAACATCCAATTGGAAGAAGAAATAGCAATTCTTAAGCATCAATTAGAAATTGCTATGCTAGAATGTATCCAAGTAGAACAAGATAAATCTGAGTTTGAAGAAAAAGCAACACAAGAGATTATAGAAAAACTGAGAATACTCAAAGTATTTTTACAGGTTATTTTTTTCATTACTACTTTGGAAATATTTCTATGTAAATGAGGGTTTAGGTTTTTTTTCCCTGTTCTGAATCCAGAATTAAAAAAAAATATTTTGTCCCCTGGCTCTTTTCCCATAAAGTCTCCATAAATTTAGTATCATCAGAAGAAAAATAGCCTTTGAAATCTTAGGTAAAAATAATCATCTATACTGCCATTTTATTTTTATTTTTATTTTAAGATTTAAATATTTTATTTTTTTTAGAAAAAATTTCCATGGTTACATGATTCATATTTTTACTTTCCCCTTCAGCCCCCTCTACCTCCTCCCATATCCAATGTACATTTCACTGGTTTTAACATGTGTCATCAATCAAGACTTATTTACATATTATTGATAGTTGCATTGATGTGGTAATCTGCCATTTTATTTTTAAAAAATAATTGGTATCATTAGAAAAAAATTTTAAGGATGTGCTTTTTTAATTCAATAAATATTTTAATTATAATAAAAATCCTATTGCTTTTATAATCTAATATTAGTAATAGCAATAATATTAGCAATAGGATTAGCAATTAGCAATAATAATAGCAATAATATGGAACTAACATCAATAGAAATAGGGTTGGGTTTTTTTAAAGTTGAAGTTTATTTCAGCTGACCTTGATAAATACTTCCAAAATTATAATCTAATTGTAGAAATTCAGAATTGCCCTCTGAATCACTGACTGAAATTAAAATCAAACCTAACACAATATGGTAAGGAACATCTTATAATTTTGGGGATAGGGTTGGGCATTGTTTTGTTGATTTCATTCTTTGTTATCCATTTGGTTTAGAGACGAGCAGCATCCGAAGAAAACATAGAACAATTAAGAGAAAATTGCAATGCTTCAATAAAAAATGAAATGAAGCATCGAATTCAAATTAAAAATATTGAATCTGAACTATCCAAAATAAAAAACTCATATGAAAACTCTGTTGAGGAAGAACTAAAGATATATAAACGACTCTATTATGAAAAATTAAAAACCAATGAATACCTGTCAAAGAAATTAGATAAGTAAGTCTGAAAAGAAAATTGTACTTCAACTTATTGCTATTAAGATTTCCATTTTGAATTTAACATATCCTTAATGGATAAATCTATGACTTCATTGGGAAATGACTGACTGTAGAGATAAAACTTTTATAAAATGTTAATTAGGTATAAGGGAAGACAGTGTGGTACAATAGAAAGGACCCTGGCTTATAGGGTAAAAAAATAGTTTTATTAAGTCTTGCCTCTGAACTTGGACAAGTCACTTAATCTCCTTGACCCTCAGTTTTCTCATCAGTAAAATGAGAATGTTAGATTAGATGACTTCTGAGATCTCTTTCAGTACTCAATCTGTGATCCTATGAAGCAATTATTTTTAAATGTGTCTTATTTATATGACATTATTTCTTTTGACTATCTCCTACAGATTAGTTCTAGATCATTTGAAATTAAGAATAACTATTGAAATTATTGTAGCATTTCACCAAACAGCAATACATAAAGGATTAAGGGTCTCTGAAAATGTTGTAACACATTCAAAATGATATATGACACATTGTAAATAATCTTTTCTTAATGGTGACAACCAAGATTTCAGAACCTGGGCCATCCTAGTGAATTTTAATGCAAATTGACCCATTCTCCTCATGTTTTCTCACGCCCCACCCCTTCTGTTTTCTACTTGGTGAAAACTCATCAAGAAAACTATTGGAAGGAAGGAGGAAAGGAAATAACATTACCAAAGGGTTTAAGTTGGAGTCTTAGGTAGCCAAAAGATACTATCTGATTAAGATGAAGAGCTGGGGCTTCCTTCCTTGCTATATATCAATGGCTTTGTACCTTTTATGGGAAAGGACATTACTGTAAATCAACTTATGTAAAACCTTTGTCACCCACTTCAGTTATTTTCTCAGTTAAAATATTGCTCTAGGAAAAGTCATAATTATGGTGACATTAATAAAAATATACTGACCATTTATGAAAAATGCTTATCATTTATGTGCTTTGAAATATTCACAGAGCTAATGAGAGACTAGCTAAGTCGAATTCCAAACGCCTAAATGAAACACAAAGGAGTGAAACTTTAATAACCAGTTTTACTGCAAGCCCAGTTCTGGAGTCACCTCCTACTGAGAATCCTAACAGTAGTTCAGTTTCCAATAGAAGGCTCACATCAAGGAGAAATAGTATATTCTATTGGAAGCAAAGTATTTTCAAACAATAGAGCCAAGGCCTATTTTAGAAAGGTAAGTCATTTAGAATTATCTTTTCTATTTTAGATACAATGCAAATTATTCATTTTAGTAAAATTTCCTGTTTAAATATTTTTGAATGTATCATATTGGATTTGAGAATCTATTAAAATATAGGTGGTCATTTCACTTAATGATAATTTAAAATGCTAGTTAATGAGTGGTAAGATGTTTCTGAGATTCACAACTCTCATACATAGCAATCTGTTAACCTCTAAGCTAACCCGGTTTTACCCAATTTCTGCAAAACTGACAAGTGGCATTCATATAAAGTCTTTAAGTCGAATTCTATTTTCTCTCTAACTCTATCATAAGAAGAGCCTTTATTTTCTCTGGTTTACTTTTCCATTGTAATGGCATCTAACACTTTTAAATAATACATTCTGTCTATGGCTCTTCTCTCAATTTCTTTTTTTAGAATTTCTTAAAACAAACTTAAATGTATAAATACAAAAAAACCCAAATGTAAACACACCCTCACTATTTTGGGAAACCAATCTCATGTACTGTGAATAATTATTGTGCAGTTTAGTTTTTTAGTTCAAATTTCTAGAAAGATTTTCTTAAACTAGTTATATACAGAGCTATGGCATATCTATGGCATCTTTCTCTCCTACCACCTTATAGAACATGCTCATTTTTTAAGAACCTCCCAGCAGTAATATGATAAATGTATTGAATGAATTTATTGGGTAATCAATTAGTACCCATGAAAAGATTAAGGTTTATGGATCTATATCTTGTAAGCATCTTGTTGATATCAAGATGTTAAAGAAACATGAGTATATGTTAATAAATATATCTCTCCTCTGAAATGTTTAATTAAAATGTTCATGTATAGGCAGAATGTTTTGCTATTTTGAGGAATGCATTCCACGTGAAAGGAAAAACAATTCATCTCTTTTTAATATAATCTCAGATTCTAAGTAAAAGAGACTAGTCAGTTGAGTAAAAATAAGTCATGGGCTGTAGATTTTTTTCTGTTTACTTCATAAAGATTTAGTTTTAGAGAGCTTAAAAATATGTTTCTCATTGCTTAGTTTTATCCTCTGTATAAAATTTCTGGAATCACTAAAGAACTAACTTAGCTCTACGTCAAAGAAAAGAGAAGCCAGCCTTTTAGAGACACAACAACTGTAGCAATAAGTATGTAACATATGAAATGCAAAATTCTTTTAGCTGTTTGTTTTTCTTTTGCAACTTTTAGGTTTTCGAAGTGATTTTTGAAAAGGAAACATCAAGAAACTTCAAAATCGATATCATGAAGTTTGTAGCATTATTAAAGTACTTAAAAATTCCTGACATTTACATAGTTTTCCTTTTTATTACATACTTTCTTCAGCAATCCTATGAGATAGAAAGTATAATTATTTTAAGTCTAAGCTATTTTTAAGCCACTTTCTCATGGCAGAACTGAGTTTGACGATTGTAGGCTCAGTGTTTCCACAGGGCCTAATAGGATTTTTTTCCCACTCCATCATCCTAGTAAAGGTATGTTATAAAAATGTTCATGTGAGGAAAACAGCAACATAAGAATTGATTATTGTTGACATTGTAGACTATCACAAATGTAGTATCATAAGATACATGATTTTTTGGGCAGAAAAGTCTAGTGTATTGATTATTGGGGGTCAGGGGATAGATAAAAGTAGGAGAAAGCAGATGGGTAGGGGGTTGGGGACAAAGGGTTCCTTAGTGTTTGCCAAAAACCATGTGAAAAATCGAATCCACCTAGCCCAAAACACACACACACACACACACACACACACACACACACACTCCCTTTTCTCTTTAGGAACTAGGATCCAGGTAGAAGTACAGCTTCTAGCACAATCCTTTCTGTTTTCAAATCGAGAGATAATATGATATCCATCCTTAGAATCACTTAGATAGTCAAAGGTAGAGTATGGATTAAGAACCATGTCCTCTCAGTTCACAGGTGGCACCTTTTCCTCTTAGTCATGTTACAATATGGTACCACAGAACATTTGAACTCCAACCAGGTTTTAAGGGGTTCTTTCAAAATTCCCAAAACTAAACAAATTTATGTGATTATGATAAATAAAAGCAGCATGTCACATTAAGTCTTAAAATCATAAAATTTTAAATTCTTTTCTTTCCATGAACTTCTAAAATGAAATCATAAACATTTTTTCTCACTTTAAGAGAAACTGTTCCATAATAAAAACCACTTGTACCACATTGTGTCTAAGTATTATACAGATTGGGTAGTGTGTCTTTTTCTTGATAAGATAGGCTCTGACTTCATCCTCTAATAAAAGTTTCCAAGGACTGTCATAAATATTGCCTTAAGTCTTTGAATTGCCAAATTTTCATACTGGACTTATTCTGAAATGTTTTAATTTAAGATTATATTACAAAAATAATTTTAAAAAATACTTATAGGGCAACTGGGTAGCTCAGTGGAGTGAGAGTCAGGCCTAGAGACAGGAGGTCCTAGGTTCAAACCCGGCCTCAGCCACTTCCCAGCTGTGTGACCCTGGGCAAGTCACTTGACCCCCATTGCCCACCCTTACCACTCTTCCACCTATGAGACAATACACCGAAGTACAAGGGTTAAAAAAATACTTATAAATCAACCAAACTGTAGAGTTCTTGGGGAACAAAATTCTTAATTATACAATGCATGTATATTTTTCATAATGGATCTTTTATTGCAAAGAACCAATTTCTTGGAGGAAGATGAGAAACATCGTTATGGGGAATTTTCTTTAAACCCTGAATAACTGTTTTAGAAATGTCTTAAAGATTTTTCTAGTGCTTTTCCTCATCTGTTTTAAATAGGAAGTCTGGATTTACACTAACTGAGACTGGCTTTGTTGCATGTGATAATTTTTTTAATGAATAGAACTTTATTTTATGAAGAAATATTTTTAAATTATTTATCTACTGGGGATGGAGCCAAGATGGCAGCGTGGTAGCAGGGAAATCCTAAAACTTCCAAATCAATCTTTTAAAAAGTGTCTCAAAAGGAAGGACAGAAATCAAATTAAGACAAACAAAGGGGTTCTTCTGAACACAGCCTTAAAAGGGAGGCAGTGAGAGGAGATTTCCACATTATAAGGGAGAAAAATTGCACAAGGAAAAGTGCAGACTGAAGGAAAGGAATAAAATAAAGGGAAATGTGATGTGCGGCAGAGTGGAAATACAGGATTTTGCTCAGTGCAAAGGAAAGAATGTGCAGGTGGACTGTTGGAATTCTGAGAGAGGGTTCTCAGGGGTTAACTGTCAGCCTGGAGTTTGAGGGAGTTTGGAAGCAGTGACAGAGGCTCTCCCTCTGATCCAGCTTGTGATTCTTGCTGACATCCTACTTTGGTTCCTGTCCTTCTCTGTGAGATTCCAGCCAGCCTCTGAAAGGAGACTTGGGGGGAGCACTGAGAGATCACAACTCCTGGACTTGCCTCTCCTCTGATCCAACTCTTGGAGTGTCCTGTGTACTCTGTTTAGAACCTGTTCAGTCTACTAATATTCTTGCCAGCATCTCCTGATCTGAGGAAACTCTATTTAGCTACGTGGAAGAGAGAAACCCAGCTTTATTGATCTGAACTGCTACTTTACCCTCTGCAGTCTCAGCCTTCAGGATTTGGTGATTAGAACATTGTCACTTACCCTGATCCAGCAACTTGCTCTATTCCTTGACCAAAACTGTTTGGAGTGGCTATAGAGTGAAGTAGCTAGAATTAGGGAGATTTTGGGAATTTATATAGAGAGGTAGATGGAGTAGCTCCAACTTTGTTGGAGACTAAAGAGACTCTTGTGGGTAAGTGGGTTCTCGGAAAAATATAGCTTTATTAACCTAGGGAACCCCCTAGCCCTCCATCCCCACTCTATCCTGGTTATTCACTTTATTAAATCTGTTATTATCAAGATTAAGAAAGTCAAATTGCATTTGTAAGATTTCCAGGACTGAGAGTAGCCATATTGGTCTCTGTGCCTGGGAGGACACATCATCAACAGACTTGAATTCCACCAATATTTTTAATCAGTCAAACCCACATCTTCAGTTGGCGAGCCAGCTAGGATCAAATTGATCAAGTTGGGAAGTCCTCTAGTGGAAAAATGAGTAAACAGTAAAAAGAGATCAACCCTGGAAAATTCCTACAGAGAAAAAGAAGCATTAGGAGAGGGTGAGAAACAAACAATCACATGCAAACTCTATCAAAAAAATAGAAACTGGTCACAAGCTCTGGAGGAATTCAAAAAGGAGTTCATGAACCAAGTAAGACACAGAAGAAAAATGGGGAAAATAAATGAAAGTAATGCAAAAATAACTTAAAGGGCAAAATTTGCCAAATGGAAAGAGACACAGAAATCAAGTGAAGTAAAAAGCAGATTAAAGACCAGAATTAACCTGCTGGAAGAACAGACAAAATGACCACTGATGAAAAGAGTGCCTTGAAAAGCAGAAAAACAGACCAAATCACAAAGGAGAATCAAAAGTTTATGATTGAAAATGTCTTTAAAGACTAGAATTGTACAAGGAGAAGCTGATGATTTCACAAGACATCAAGAAATAATAAAACAAAACCAAATGAATGAAAAATGGAAGAAAATAAGCAATTTCTCATTTAATAAACAACTGACCTGGAAAATGGATCCATGAGAGACAATTTGAGAGTTATTGGATTACCAGAAAGCCATGATAAAAAAAAGCCTAGACATCATAGTACAAAAAATTATCCAAGAGGGGCATCTGGGTAGCTCAGTGGATTGAGAGCCATGCCTAGAGATGGGAGGTCCTAGGTTCAAATCCAGCCTTAGACACTTCCCAGCTGTGTGACCCTGGGCAAGTCACTTGACCCCCATTGCCTACCCTTACCACTCTTCCACCTATAAGTCAATACACAGAAGTTAAGGGTTTAAAATAAAAAAAATGAAAAAAAAATTATCCAAGAAAACTTCCTGGATATTCTTGAACAAAAGGGCAAAAAAATGTTGAAAGAATCCACAGATCACCTCCTGTATTAAGTCCCCAAATGACAATTCCCAGGAATGTTATAGCCAAGTTGAAGAGCTTCCAGGCCAAGGAGAAAATACTACAAGTAGTTAGAAAGAAACAATTCAGATATCATGGAGCCCAAATCACAGGATCTGGCAGCTTCCACACTGTAGGACCACAGAACTTGAAATTTGATATTTCAGAAGGCAGGAGAACTGGGTCCATAACAAAGAATTACCTACCCATGAAAAGTGACTATATATTCTCAGGAAAGTGTGGGAATCACAAATATGGTACTGATTCCTAAGCCAGGAAGACCGAAAACAGAAAAACAAAACTACAGACTTATCTCTTTAACATAGATGAAAAAATCTTAAAATACTAGCAAAAATACTATAGCAAGTCATCACAAGGATTATTCATTATGACCAGGTGGTATTTATATGCAGAATGCAAGTCTGGTTTAACATTGGGAAAACCATCTAAATAGCTGACCATATCAATAACCAAACTAACAAAAATCACATGATCATCTAGAGAGAAATATAGACATAAAAAGCCTTGGATAAAATACAACACTATTTAAAAACACTAGAAAGTATAGGAATGTGTTGTGAACTGGGTCCCTTTAGGGATGGGGACAGAGGCAAAGGGTAAAGAAAGTACTCACATAGGGAAGTTTAACACTGCATGTTTTAATCTGCATACCTTCTCACCCAGCAGCTTCAGCAGCAGAGCTATATTTCTTGCTAGCATGAGAATCAAACCTGGCTAGCTTGAGAATCAAGCAATAAGAATGAAATCTTTAGAATTCTGGGAATTGTATTTTCCCTCAAGATACTGAAAACTTTTTTTCTTCTGGCAAGAAAAGCAGAACATCTGGAGCAAAAGACTTTGGTTACCGTAACATTTTATCTCAACAAAGAAACTCAGGGGGATATCTCAAGGGAAGTTAACCCCTTGGTTCCCTATATCTCCCACCTTTTTTTGTTTGCAAGCAAGAAAGCCAGAAAGGGGGAGGGGAACGTGTCAGAAGAAGTTAACTTCTGAGTTCTCTGCATCTCCCCCTTCTTTGTTTTGTAAGTGCCACACATGATGGTCTAGCAAGAGGAGAGCTCAGTATATGGAAAGAATCAGAACAGGGAGACAAACACATAGGAGGAGGCTCATTACAGCTAGGAGTACAAGAGTAAAGAGGTTATGTGCCGGAAGCCATAGAGGCTGTGAGATTTAGCACGGCTACTCATAAGTTCTGACAATCCAGCACAGCAGGTTGTCAGGAGAATGGAAATTCCACACTCAGTTTACCCCATGTGATTCTTTTTACAGTGACATTCACTTGCATTGAAATTATTGCAATCAATACCCTTATCTGGCTCAAAGGAGACACAGAAAAACAATACAGGTTCATGGCAAGAAAAACCACAGTCACAGACCACCCACTATCCCAAAATAAACCCCTGTACAACCCCCTAGCGTATAGACATTTCCCCTAGAATCAGCCCAGCAAAAAACAGCAGTTAGTGAGTTAATGCAACTTTCTAAAGTTCCCAGCAAGAAAATACCTGGCCCGAGATTGTTCTCAAACTCCTATAGACCAAAGAAACAGTGAAACACAAGGAAATTAAGGCAATGACAAATTAGCACAGAATCACCATACCAGAACTGCATTCTTATTAACCCTATAGCAGAAAGAACAGCATGGGAACAAAATTTGGACCAGATTGATATTATTGTATCTTATTGGATGTAATCAACTACCATAATTATCTCCTTGATTTATGATGGGAATGAATAGTATAATGTAACTATATCCATGATATAATTAGTTAAAATATAATTAACTATTATGCTTAGCTAGGAACTGATGTTCTAGTACCTTACGGATGGCTGAAAAGAATAAGTTCCAACTAAGCCAGGCCATAATGAATAATTCTTGACAAGCTTGCTTCTTTGTTTAACCACAGCAAGATAATTAGTAAATGCCAATCTTGTGATGTTTCAAAAGTTAATATGTGATTTTGAAAGTATGGGAAAATCAAAACCTGCATGAGATCAAAAGAAAAAAGGGATAAAATTGAAAATCAGCAGATGGCACTGGAAGGAACAGCTTCTGCAATTTGACTTGTCCTCTGGCTTGTTTTCACTCCATTCTTCGCCACGCCATCCCACCTCCAGAGACCCAACCAAGCAAATTCATTGCTCCAGAAATCCATCCATGTAGCTGCTCAACCCAATCACAGATATCAGTAGTGGTGCAGGAGTGTGACAATTCTTGATGAATACTTTCATCTATATCAGTGGTTCCCAAACTTTTTTGGCCTACCACCCCCTTTCCAAAAAATATATTAGACCCCTGGAAATTAATTTTTTAAAATTTTAATAGCAATTAATAGGAAAGATAAATGCACCTGTGGCCATCACACCCCCCCCCCCCCTGGATCACTGCAGCACCAGCAGGGGGCGGTAACACCCACTTTAGGAATCACTGATCTATATGATTAAAAATGTTCTGCAAATCCTTGAAATTCATTGATATATTGATCAATCCACATAATCCCCACAAGTGAGCTTGAATTCTAGTAAATTTTATATCAGTAGTATTATACTGAAAAAGTAATAAGCAAAAACTAGTATATCTATTGTCATATCTCAGTTTCTGAGATAACTGTAAGATCTGCACCTCAGAAGTCAGCTCTAATACATCATCTCTAACAGCAGATATAGCTGTATAAAAAACATGATTAATTCTATTCTGTGACTAAAAGGCCAGGGTTATATTATGTGCTAATGCATGAAGGTAAGCAGCTTGATATACTTGACAATTTTTCATCATATTGGTCAAAATAAAAAAGTGTTACACAAATAGTAACATATCTACACTCGCCTTTCAGTGACAATCTTGTTTTGATGGTTTCCAATTCATCTCCTAATTACAATACTGATTGTTCTAGGAGATATACTTTTGAAGCTAAGTCAGCATTCTAAAGGGACCTAGGTGAATGTAGGGTCTATGAGGCACACCAAGTATATTTCAATAATAACAATAACATTGATTAAACTTTAGCTGGATATTCTTTTATCTTCCTCTGTATCTTCATCTTTATGGATCCTGTTTGTCTAGACTCTGTTCTGTGTGCTCCAGGTTATTTGCAGAATTTCTGAATAGGTCCTCCTATTAGGAAAAAAATTCTTTGTAAAGCTAACTTATTATGAAATTCTTCTACTTCAGGAGATATAAGAATTCCTGAGGTCATAACCTTTAATGTAAAATTTAGATTTTTTTTTAGTCAACCTATACTTGTGACATGTTAATTATAGACCAATTAGTCTCAATGGTCTAAAGTCACTGCTGAAATAGTCTGTGAATCTGCTTTGTTTTGGTATCAATTAAAAATATTTGTCATAGAAGAAATTTCAGGAAAAAGATCTTCCTTAGAAACATATAAGCTCAGCATGTAAACACATGCAGAGGCTAAGCATCAAATACCAATGAAAGCAAATGCTTTATTTATCCTGGGGCATGAGACCAATCATTGGTTGAGTTGTGCCCTATATAAGGGAGGCAGAAACTGGACCCAGAGACTCATTTTGGAACCAGGGATCCAGGGTGGAGGGAGGAGAACATGGGTTTAGATAACTTAGGTGGGTTTATCTATCTTACCTGACCAATAGCAACATCTCATTGTCAAATCCAACAATCTCTTAGGAAACAAAGTATATTTCAACCAACTAATTGTTCTTTGTCTGGCCCAGGGCTTGTTAGCCCTAGGTCAGCAGTTGAGCATCTATTCATCAATTTGTCGATAGGCAAGCAGTCTCTACCAAAGCAGGCCAGATAGACCAGTGGCCTGCCTGGACCAGTGGGCCTAGTTAGTTCAGCTATCAACATTCTGAAGCTGTTAGATATAATACTTAAAACTAAGTTCAAACTTCATTTAAGGATTCCTAATAACTCTCTTCCCTTCTACCAGTTTCACTTGTTGTTTTGATTTACACCAGTAAAAGCTTTGTTTATAAAAGTCAATCCAGTTACTTACCTTTAGTTGGATGACCTGGTAACAGATCAGCCTCAAGGAAGTTCTTGAACAAGTTGAAGGGTCAGAGGAAGATCCAGTCTGAAGTTGAACTTAACTACCATCAGTAATATCATTAGTCAGATGTGTTATTGAATTATCATTGTAATTCTGATATTATTGATTTAGTTATCATTATTTGAAACACCAATTGGTGCCAGGAGGCTAGTCTTCCTGAAGAAATACACTGTGATTGGTTGAGGGTATTCTACAGGAAGTTTAGTTGTGTTATCTGATTTCCTATTTATTCCTAAGTAAGATTTAAAGCTCCTTTGTCATCTGGGGCTTTCTGCTTTTTCTTATCAATTACATTGTTATAATCAAGTCCCTCAATGATCTTAACACTGTCTAAAATTTTTACCACATGAATATAAGAAATTTGTGCTCACTTTATGAACTTTGCTGCATAGAGAATTTATTTATATTCATGACACTATGGTGGTTAAAAAGCTGTCATATCCTTTCTTAAATTCTATTTAAAATTAGTATAATCTTACTTATTACAATGTGTTCAGTGCTCTCTGAGAATACACAGGGTTCCTTAGCTTGCCCCCCCCCCAGAGGGGAGTGATGAGAGAGGTTTGCTCTCTAAAAAATAACTTCAATACTATAGAGTCACATGTTTAAAATCATATGAATTCTGTTTTCAAGATTATGTGGATTCCCATACATAAAAGTCAATAGCTGTAAGAAGCAGAGCAGGCTGTAGGCTACAAGGCACCAAGCCTTGAGAGGGGGATGAGTGGAAAAGCAGTTGGAATTCCTCCCTCAGTTAACACAGAATCTGTTGAAATCACTTGAAGAAGGTAGGCCAGAGGCTTCCTTATGAGGACTGAGTAAAACTCCCTCCACAAGTTGGAATGTGAAGCCGTCCACTGACTCCAGGAACATTCCTAGTGGGTTGGACACTCAGAAAGGGGAACCAAGGACAGAGTGAAAATGGGTTACAGCTTAAGGACTTATGGAAAGAGAACATAAGGCGAGAATAAAGACACACAGACACAGAAAGTTTTGGCATAAAGTAGACAGGCAGCGAGTAAGCTCTGGTGGTCAAGAGCTTCATTGCCAACTGATTTCTTGTCACCTTTATTGGGGTTACAACAGTATGGGGGGAAGGGGAGAGCCCAGTGGTTTGATACATTAACATTATGAGGTAATCATCATAAAATGCAAACTGCCAGAACCTAAAACAATAGGTAGAGCTAAGATCTGGATCCAATATGGTCTAAGGCATCTACTGATGTTTGATACCTATATTAATTGATCATTGAAGGTAAAGTAAGTAGACTGAGATAACTGACCTGTCTTCTGGGGTGTAGCCTTAGGGAAGGGCTAGGGATTTGGCACAGTCAATGTTCAATTTGACTTGAGATTACAGAGATCAATCATTAGCAGTATAAGAGTTAAGTTTTTGAGCACTCTTAAAATAATATCACAATGTATACCTGATTGCTACAGAATGGTTGTGAGGAAAGTATATCTCCACAGAAAAAGATGTTTCTAGATAAAATATGAAGCCCACAGCCAAGAATAATTGATATAATTTGAATGCACCCCTCTCAGCTGTCTCCTCAAAATCCCAATTGTCAGTTCAACAGGATAATGAAGGATCTCTCAAGGTGAGTCAATTGGCTATGGTTTTCTTAGCTAAAGGATTCAAATGCTATCTGGCTTTATTGTATAATTACTTTTAATAACTAGAGGGATCAAGGGAAATGGAAGTTTGAAGGAGAGAGGGATTAGGAAATCTCTTCTGATAATCAGTTGTGAGAAGTGGCTGGCTTCACCCAGACAGGAATGAACCTTCCCCCACTCATCCCCCCTCCCCCAAGATCTTTTTTCCCTTCCTACACTAAAGCTACTATTCTTAGCTAAATAAAGTAACTGAATAAACTCTAAATGGATTATTGATTATGTTTGTTGAAGGTCTTCAGAGATTGGTGATCTGATTTAACTAACTGCCCTTTGAGATCTTTTATCAGCAGCAGTAATCAGGTACAGTGAGGACAGAATACCACAAATGGCTACAGGGTTGAAAACACTAGACTCTTCTGGTCTGAGGTTTAGTTAGGCTGAGGAGTATCTGGTTTACACCACCATCCTTCTTCCCAGCTCCCCCAAAACCCAGAGTGAGCTCTGCTTCAACCATCAACTGTCCTTGCCTTCTTGGGGCTTCCAATGAATGCATCCCACTTAGGTTCTTAGCCTACATAGTGGAATCCTTTTTCCAGTAAATAATGAGATTGATTTGTGGTCAGGAGATGCTTCAGCTAATTTTATCTCCTTAGCTAGTGAGACTGTGAGAAGGGGAGGGAGAGCTGGGCATGGAAAAATGGGAAGTGGGGGAGGGAGAATGCTCTAATCTCCAAGTTTCTGCTCAAACAATTCATCAGTGGATAAGTCATCAAATTTGTTTTCTGTCAATTCTCACCTAGCAGGGTAGCAAACAATTTCATTTGAAACATACTAAAAGGTTTTTTTTTAACTTTTCCTTCTACTTTTCCAATTCTCATATGGGTTAGTATAATTACCTTTTAATAACATAATCATTAATTTATAACATGAAGGTGTTATGATTACACAAGAGCATTTACATGAAAATCTGACATGTTAGTATTGATACATCCCAGATGTTCTTCCATAAAATTTATGCTAAACATCTTAACCAAGTATCTTTCATTTCTGATATATTCATATTAGTATCTAAGTAGTTAATCCAATTGCCACTGTCCAAAAATCATTGAAAAGAAGGCATTGTTTCTTTCATTATTGCTTACTGACTTAACTGCAACATATTAGCTGTTGTATCTATAAGGGAAGCATGGTTATATCCAAATTTATAGTTTGGTATCTACAGTTTCACTAATAGAGTCCACTAGGTGAAAACTCTAGTTGAGACAATTATATTGAATTAGGACTTGTAGTTTCACAGATTATTTTGCATGGGCTACAGTTCTAGAGCAGTTTTAACTTCTATTAAAAAAAAAAAACTTCTTCCTCCAGATCTCCAGGAAAGCTCATATTTTTACCCAGTGATTTTACCCAGTATTTAAGGTTGCAGTGTCTAGATATACTTCCAAATGAAATCATAAACTTCTGAGGAAAAAAATTGTACATTTTGAAAAGACAAAACCTTGAATTTTCAAAGCAATTGTTCCCATCTATTCTATTGCTTTTTGTTTGTTTAAAATTTCCTTCTTCACATATATACCCTTTTTAAAATTCCTGCTTACTCTTTGGCTTTAGATGTAATATATCTTTATACTGAATCAAAATTTAATCAAGCTGCCAATGAACATCTCAGGGGCGCTTAAGTTATTTCTCTAAAGTTCATGTAAGGTAACTTATCAATTACATATCACTCAACTCATATCATTTGAGACTTGGAATGTTTGTATCACAATTCCATAGCTCAAACAAGCCATTTGCTTTGTCAGGGCTGGTTACATTTGCCTGCTTAAATGTCTCACTAAAATCATACAATGGTTGTATTCATTGTATTCATCTTGTAATCATTCTTATTTACTGTCTTGTTATTTTAGTCCCTGAATATCAATGTAAAATAATTGTAGGTACTTTTTATCCTTCCTGTGTATGGGGAAAGGGTTAATAAATTTGTAAGAAGTTCCAAATCCTCCGCAATATTATCTCAAAGCTGTCTTGCTTGTAATTTAACATGGCTTCATCTTCCAGTAAATGTACATTGCTTGGGAAATGAGTAAAAAATATCTTTTTATTACTGACAATCTTGTCTTTCTATTCCTTTTAACAACCTGGATTATTATACTTATAAAATTTTCATGTTTTTAAAACTTTGATAATAAATTTTTCTCAATGGATATTAATTAAAACTCCACAACATTCAAATTAACATTGATTAAAGTCCTTTAGCAATGTTTCCTTCATATTCCAATGCAACATCCTCTCACTTCTAATTGTTTTGTCACCATCATTATGCAAAAAAACTTAGTTGATTGAATTTTTCCAATATTATTCTGATCTACTGTTTGTTGAATCTATCTTGCCCTAGAATTTTCACTTATTGTCTTCATCTCCATTATTCCTACCTCATCTGGCTTCTCCTCTTTTACCCTTATTAACAGTAGAAGAGAGGTAACTATGCTTAATTGCCTATAATTGATGCCCTTATACCACATCCTATTTGATTTCTGGACTGGTCAAAATTTCCTTGTCAATTACATTATACATGTGCCCAGTTTGTATGTGATGATTATATATATATATATATCCTTAACCAATTCAGGTGAAAAAATTAATTTTCTTCACAGTACAAATTCATACATACATACTTTGTGTTCACACATGATTACATTCTAACAAATTATATTTGAATATGTTAATTTCTTAACCGTGAATTCCTTCTTATTCATTGCACCTACTTTAAAAACAATTCATATATCCTATCAAATACAACACTATTTAGAAATTTTGTTTTTTGCAACATACCAAATTCTTAATATCTATGGTAATTCATATTCACAGATTAACAAATTTAAAACTTCTTGTATCTCAATGTCATTACATGATCACTTGTTGCTAGTTTTGACAGTACATGTATTAAAATAACATCATATTTGAAAATCCAAATTTAAATCTCCACATTAAATTATAACTTTTTCCTAAATGGATCTTGCACTTATAGATCTTATTTTACTAAGTAGCTAGTACAGTTTTTGCCTCTGTAAAGTAAAAATTCCCTCTCTGGGTCAGGCTGGCTATTAATTACATTCAAACAATTCTCAAATTTCCTGAAACCAATATTCATTATAAGTCCTAATGAGAATAAACAATTCTCTAACTATAAATTTTGTGCAGAATTAAATTTAGCTAAAATTTCATATTTAACTGATACAAAATTATCACAATGAGTGAAATTATACTGTATCATAGTACATATCAAAATCATTAGCAATTCTCCAAAGTTACATATATCAATTTTTAAGATTAAATCTAAATGAAGATCAAATCTAATTGTGGGTTCATATCTTCCTTTTCTGTTCTGATCTTTTCTCTTTCCTTTCCTCAGGGGCCCATTTGAGAGAAGGGAAAAGAAATATTGCTGAACATATATTTTGTCTTGGTCCTCTATTAAGTGTAGTAGGCAAAGTTAATTATATCCCTCCATGGATGATTTTAGAGTATATTTTGTGAGCATCCAATTAAGAATGCAGGAACAAGATTGCAACAAGAATAAATGAGAAACAAGAAATGAATAAGACAGACAACATTGAACATAGACTGTGGAAAGCATGCTTAAAAATTAACGTTCTTACTCAGGATCCTGTTTTTGAATGTAACAAAAGTTCTTTCTTTTATCTGACTAACTTTAATGCAATAAGAAAAACCAGAGTCTCCCCTGGATGAAATTAACTAACTCTGCTAAAATTTGAATCTAGTTAGATCCAAAGTTTCCTCCTAGGGGTGGGATTGGTCCTTATGTAGACCAATCTTGTGCCCAGAAAGTAGGGGTTGTGACCCCTCCCTAGCACAGGATTGGTCCAATTCAAGACCAGTCCCACACCAGGAAATGGGAGTATGGTACCTCCCCCAGCACGGGACTGGTCCATTCAAGACAAATCTAATATTAGAAAGTAGTAGAAGGGACCCCTAAGGATGTAGTTCCCCTGGCCACAACACTTTAAAACCCATATTCCCCATTGTGACACTTTGGGAGACCAGTCTCCCCGGTATGTCATAATAAACATAACAGACTAAAGATACATTCTTGTAAGGGAAAATACAACAATCTGGAGATAATGAAACAAAAGGGACACAGGAACAAAACAATTAGGAAGTAGTCCCCTTTTGCACAACAAAGTACATATAAAACAAATGCATTTCAACAAAACAAATGAATGTAATGAAACAAATGAATTTAACCTCATCAAAGTTCAATTTAGCATATCCAATTTGCTCAGGATCTCTTGGAGCACTGTGAGGTCTCTGCGGGCATCTCCATGACATCTTTCACAAGGAGTTCAATCTCAGGATTCCAGGAAGCAGCAAATTTCTTACCCTTAAAATAGCTTTTTAAAATAATTTAAACTTTTCATTACAAAATAAAAACACATCCCCCATGGAGAGGATATAAAGAAACATTGAAATCACACAGGGATACATGGCTTAGGTATGAGGCTATGAATCATTGCCAAATAAAATTATCAAAAAAATAAAACAAAAATTCCAAATGTTATATGAAAAAAATCCTATGTAAGGAAAAATAAAATCACAACAGGTCCTTGAATCAGGGCCCGACAAAAGTAATCCATATCTGACATCGTGCGCTTACCCACTCAGCAGCCAGGACCACAGTCAGCCGCCACAGCATGAAAGATGGAAAAATGGATTAGATTTTTATCCCTTGATCTGATTTTTCATCATCTCTCAGAGATAGAGGATCCAGAATAGCCAATTGTTAGGTACATGATAGAAAGTGCTTCACAAGGAGTGTAGTACAAGGTGTCCTGTGTCTTAACATATGTCAAGCCCCACAACCTTGAGCCTCACACAAAGTTCAAATCCTTTCACTTGGGTAAAAGTGAAGATATAAGATTGGCTATTTACAAGAAATTGGTACTCCAGAAATGGATACAAACATGAGCTTTATTATTCTGTAGGACAGCAGACTGGGGGAAACAAAGCTTCCATTCAAAAGATCTCTATGGCAATATATAGACAAGACAGAGGTTCATCCCCAACAACGCAAGAAACTCACCCATCTCACAAGGGAGGAAAATGTCAAAGTTGAGGTTCAAGTAGGGAAGTCAGGTACCCTAAAAATGGTCTTGGTGGAGAAGAGGTAATCCATGCCAAAATGTAGGAGAAGGCATTCCAACAAAAGATCCAAATGGTGAAGTTCTTGGGGTCACCTATGGATATTAGGATGTAGTGAGGCTGAAGTAGAGGGAGTTTTTTTGGGGAACCAGAAATCAGGAGAGAATTGATCAGAGTTGACTATTTGAGGTAGCAAAAGAAAGAACTGAGACTGCTGCAGATGGCCAGGAATTTTTTCCAGTAAGAAGTTGTGAACATTAGCTGCTGAGCCTAGGTTACCTTGGGTAAGAACAGTAGATAAGTACAACCTTGACTGTTTTTGACCATCTTATTTATGGGCATCAGAACCACTTAGCCTGTGACTCCATATTGGAATCTTATCATTATACTTATGATATCAAAGAAAGAAAATTACAATTATTACAAGTTTCTTTGGTTAATCTTTTTCTAATAAACCAAAATAAAGTCTAGGATTCTAAATATGTAATACAAACATTTAAATGCATATTTCAATGGGGAAAAGTATGTTATTGCTAGATTTGAAGGCAGGAAGGCTTGGTTTCTAAAAACACTATCTGTACACCAAATGCCTCTTAACATACATACATGCATGAAGACATACTTATGTGCATATATGTGTATGCATATACACATATGAGACACAAAAAGGGGGAGAGAGAGAGATCACCCATAGGAAAAGCTTTATACACCTAATTGGGTTAAATAGCAAGACCTTGTTCTGACTTTGAAGATCTCTCTCCAGACATGTGAATGTGCCTGGTGACACCATATTTGGGTTATTGCTCATTATCTGAAAAGTAACAAATGTCTTTTTCCTGACTACTTGGTGTCCTATTGATCCCATACTGATAATTGGTTGAGAACTTGCTGCTGTGGATCTGAGCCAAGCTCCTTGAACTTGGCCTTTATTTTTAAAAAGATTTTAAATTATTTTAATTACAAATTTCCACATGGGTTATCCAAAATTATATAATACAGATTGCCTCTCTCCCTTCTTCCTTTATGACTTCTGGTGCTGGCAAGCAGTTCAATCTGGGTTATTCATGTATTATCACTCAAAACATATTTCCGTATTATTCTTTTTTGTAAGAGAATAATCTTAGAAAACAAAGCCCCAAGACAAATACCCAAATAAATGAGTGATAAAGCATATGCTTCCATCTACTTTCTTACTCCAACAGTTATTTCTCTGGGCGGTGGAGAGCATTCTTTTTCATAAGTTTCTCAGAATTTGAACTTGACCTTTAAAAGTGTTCAGAGACATTGGGATTCCCCAGGATGTTATCAATGGGCACCTAAAGTAAATACCATATCCCAGAAAGATATGACCAAAATGTTAAACATAGTTTAAATGGGCAAAGTTACACCATATATTAGTAATGACTTCAAATCCAGAACAAAATCCTGATCTTTCAACTCCATCAAGTTTAAACTAGATTCCTCTTGATCACCTACGTGTACATATATATCTACATATGTTATTGAGAAAGAGAGGCATAGAGATATCTTACATATGTGTTAGACATATGAAGAGAGCTTTTTGTAAAGGATTCTGAACAGTACATTTGTTTTTAACATATTGACTTTTTTCCTTTTCTTGGTTCATATTAATGTACCACTTAAAATGTTTTTGTTAAAGGTTTTATCCAATCTCAAGTTTTTCATTATCTAAGACCTGTTCAAGTAATGAAGCTATCAAAAAAATGGTATTTAAGTAAGATCTTACACAGAATCCTGAGAAATAAATACAGCTCTTCTCTCTTAACTTCAAGTTTACTGAGAGGACAAAAGAAGTTTCCAGTATTGTTATTGGAACAACAACAGGCATTTGAGCACTACTTGGCTAGGTCTTCTTTTGTGCATTTACTATTATAAATTTGGTGAGAAATCATTTTTCTTGAGTGTAAATTTAAATAGGAACATCTTATATAAGGATATGTATGGTGCTTTATATGTATGTAGCAACATTTGCCTCCTGTCTATACTGTCCTAACTATTTCATCTGTCTTCTGCAAAGGTAACTATGCAATTTTCATTAATATAGAGTGCTGTCCCATTTCATTCCTCTTCTCATTTCTATGAAATTGTTATATAAATTGAAAAAATAGCACCTCTCCTTTTTTTATATTAGTTAAAGCGGTAGGCAAAATTTCTCTTAGATTCATTACTAAAATCTATATAACCAGAAAGCATGGATTTAGAAAATCAAATGAAATCCGAGTTCCTATCTGGATTAAGGAATATTTCAATTATAATAGAAAATTTAGGAACTGTTTTCATTCTGTATTTACAATCCATTCTAAGAATTTTTGTATTATATTGAATCATTTCCAGGCATTTTGTTTTCCACTTTGCTCATTGTAAATATTCATTTTGTGATGAGTGTTGGTAGCTTAATGAAGTCAAGTATTATATTTTGAATTGTTTTAAACTACAGGGTCAGAAGTTGGTTTTATTTTCAAGGGAAAAATATATTGGCAAAAATGAAAATAAAAAGAGTAACATTTGCTTGGAATACATGATTACTATGTTAACATAATTCAAGGTTTCTTCATATAAAAAGGATTGTGATAAACTCTTTAATTTGTTAATAATTGTACTTATTTTGTTCAATCAGTATATGACTAGTAGTCAAACTAAACTAATATCTATGATCTGTTAGCATTTTTTAAAAAGATTATTGAGTTCTGGGTATTATCCCAGATTATTTATTCTTCATTTCATTATTCTGAATAATATTATGTTAGTTCAGATACAGTAGAAGATGGGAAAATATAGCTAGGAAACTTAATGAAGGTATATCCATACTGTAGAAATTAAATGCTATAATTTGATGCTATAACTGATTTTTAAAATATAATGAAAAACTCCCAACAAAGGTGCTATTTCAGTGCTACCTTCCTCCTCTTCATCACTTCAAAGTAGCCATAGCTGCTTCTATGGCAATGAAGTTCTAGATCCAGCACATTCTTTCTTATAGACAAGAAAAATAGCACAAGCCCAGAGATTGACTCTATCTGCTCTCTTAAGAGAAGCCTGGGGGGGGGGGCAGCTGGGTAGCTCAGTGGAGTGAGAGTCAGGCCTAGAGACAGGAGGTCCTAGGTTCAAACCCGGCCTCAGCCACTTCCCAGCTGTGTGACCCTGGGCAAGTCACTTGACCCCCATTGCCCACCCTTACCAATCTTCCACCTATGAGACAATACACCGAAGTACAAGGGTTTAAAAAAAAAAAAAAAAAAGAGAAGCCTGGCCAGTTCCAGAGAGGCTCAGGGCCAGTAAGTTGGTTAGTAGGTAATGAAGCCTTTGGCCACAAAATCCCATGAAGGAAAAGTAAAATTGGCCCTCAGTTCTGTGTAGCCTGTGTGGAGATCCTGTTGGTCTTCAGGTAGGAAGCTAAGCAACCACTTGTTGGGGATGCAGTCCAAAAGATTCCAGTTCAAGAACTATTTGGATGAGAGAGCCACTGAAATTACATCCATTTCTGAGATCCCATTATTCCAGTTAATTCTGTGATTCCACAGTGGTCACAGGAGAGTAGTGGGACAAGGAGCAGGAGATACTAAGAATCCCATAATTCAAAACTTATCTATAAATATCAGTTTCACTATTAGAACTTAATTTATAATCTCTGCCCAGTGACCAAAAAAATGACATACTATTACTGTAGGTATGGTCATATTGACACTCTTGTTACAAATTAAAGCAGGAAACAGAAAGAAGTTGCAGCTCAATGGAAGTATGGCTCACATTTTCCTCAAATTAACAATAATAAGATAATTGGCATGATTGGCTTCATAGTGAATGCAAAGGCAATAAAAAACAATGAAATAGGAAATTGAGTTCAACATGAGCTTAAACAAACAGACCACCACAACCTTCGTTATTACTTTTTAGAGTATTATTGATATGTTTAATTTTTACATTATATTTCCATATTACTACTAGTTTTTTAGTGGCCCCTTGTAATAAAGGAAAATAAGTAAGCAAAAATAACAATATGGTGACCTCACCTAAAAGTGTTTGCAAAATATCTGTCACTTCATTCTTAATCAACAGATTCTATTTTCTCTCTCTTCCATGTCTACTGAGAGAGAGAGAGAGAGAGAGAGAGAGAGAGACAGAGAGAGAGAGAGAGACAGAGAGAGAGAGAAATAGAGAGAGAGAGAGAGAGAAGGGAAAAAAGAAAAGAGAGAGAATTTTCTTATAATAAACAGGCATAGGAAAACAAAAAAAAATCATTGAATGTATACTAAAATTCAGGATGCCCCCAAAGTCTTAATACCATTTTAAAGTTTTAATAATTTCACATATGAATGCTACAAACTTACAAAAACAATTTCAAAGTTTATTTAAAGTTTTACACATATTTAATAAGGGCTGGGCACCTTGTCAATATGTATTTCTAATGCAACAATTATTGGATGACACTTTCTCAAAATGGATAGATCAATCAGTAGAGGAAGTCCTCTTCCTTAGCCTTTTCTGCGACCCAATCTATTTCCCTTACATTTTTTTCCTTTTGTGGTTACATAAGGCTATGTTTTCATATTCAATCCTTTTAGTCACTCAGCTGCAGCTAAAGAAAGTTTGTAAAATATTTTACAAAGATTATCTTTAATTTTAATAAGCATGTTGATATTTTAATTTTTAAAATAATTAAAACTTTTAAGTGTTTATTTTGTAAGGTTTTTAGCATTTATACTCCTGAAGTTATTTAAAGTTTAAACCTACACTAGGTATTTTGGAATATCTTGTATCCATCATTCTGCCCCTAAAGCTACCGCTTCTGTTAAGAGGCAGATGGTATGTCTTATCGTTGATTCATTAGAATCAAGGGAGATTCATAGTATTGATTATAGTTCTTAGAGTTTTCAGAGTTGTGGATTTAAAAAAAATCAATGAATATCTTTAAAAGTCTCTTTTTACTATTTTTCTTTTCCTCCTTTTTGAAATCACTTTCACTACTCCCTTGATCCTGTCCCCCCAAACAAATTCATAAATAAATAAAAGTCCTCCCTTTGTAACAAATCCATACAAACAAAATTACCCATTGGTCTAACCTGACCACACATATCTTTCTGTTCCTCTACTTCACTAGCTTTCTGACAAGAAGTAGTCAGTACACTATCATTCAGAAATCTTATTCACTACACCATACATGATGCTTCTCCATCAGTGAAAAGAACCCTGGCTGAAGAGTTAGAAAATTTGGGTTCAAATGCTGCCTCTGACACTACTTTAGGCTAGCAGTTCCCTCATCTGTAAAATAAGCGGTTGGACTAACTAATATTCCTCTGAAATCCCTTCCAACTTTAGATCAATGATTCAAAGTGGGGAATGCAGGAAGTATGTATAGATAACTCCTTGGGGGCAGATGTAGTTTGTCCTTGACTTTTTCATATTCCTTACCAGGCTCAGCTACTTTCATATATTGTTGTTCAGTCATTCAGTTGTGTCTAACTCTTTGTGACCTTTCAGACCGTCTTGTCCATGGAACTTTCCAGGCAAAGATACTAGAGGGGTTTACCACTTGCCTCTCCAGGGGATTAAGTCAAACAAAGGTTAAGTGACTTGCCCAGGATCACACAGCTAGTAAGTGTTTGAAGCTAGGTTTGAACTTGGGTCTTCTTGACTCCAGACCCAATTCTCTACTCACTGAGCTAACTAGCTGTTTCCTAGGCAAGGAGAGGTTTAAGTGACTTGTCCAAAGTCACACAGCTAGTATCTAAAACCAGATAGTTCTTTCTGACACTAGACCCAGCACTCTATCCACTGAGCAATCTGGATGCTTCAACTTTATATAGTATGTTCTTAATAAATACTCACTTAAATATAAGATAGAAAAAATTACTATTTATGGATATTCAACTGATAAACCATTTGAGTTTCTTTTTTTAAGATGAGGAATTTTCAGATTTTTTTTTCTTGCAATTTTGTGTTTGCTGGAGAAGACTGTACCAATACAGACTGACTACTATTGATGGTTAATATCTTAGTTGCATTGACAGAGACTAGTTAGAAGATGCAGCTAAAGTGGCTTTAATGTAAAGATTTCAAGGAAACTAAAAATGATTAAAAGGATAAGAAACTGGCTCACTCTGGAACTTCAGGTAGTAAATACCTGGTTAGATTTGAACTGAAATTTTCCTAATTCCTTGGATTCAATCTCTTTGCACCACATAGATGTGGAGGACAAAATGCAGAGACTGTGAGTCCCCAGCTCAGCTCAGGCAAAAGGCATAATGGCAGGCTCCTGGGACAGAAAGATTATATTCTGTTTCCTCAGTATCCTCACATCCGCATTTCCAATATTTACTACTAAACATCTGTTTTAGTTATGTCACAATGGAAGGGGAAAGAGATGTCTTCATAAGCTTTCATGGGGTTATATAAGTGATCACTGGCGCTTATGGATTTAGAACTGGGGCTTTAGGGAAATCTGGGTTCAGTCATTCCATTTTAAAGATAAAAAATAAGAAAATTGAGGTTAAATGACTTGCCCAAGGTCACAAGCTATAAATGGTTGAACTTGATTCCACTGACTCTGAGTCCATCACTGCCTCATAGCCTCTTTCCTACTTGTTTTCATTTCTTCTACATGATCTGCTCACTTTACAGTTGAAAAAATCAATGGACTAGAGCAAACTTGACCCAAACTTAACAAGTTGGTTAATACTCAGGAATAGAGCCTGGATGTCCTGTGTGTCCTCTTGCTGCTTTTACTAACATGCCATGTAATACAAGTGCAGGAACTGCCTTTTCAGAGACACTATATTTTATCTGGCATTCTTTCACTGTCTATTGAATGAATTCTGTTTAGGGAACAGTAGTGGAACCTGAAGGAGATGAAGAAAAAAGGGCTCTGCCTCAGAAGAGCTTAGAACTTCACAAACACAAGATAGGGTAGCACTGGTTAGATAGCAGGTTGTCTCAAAAAGACCTCAAGATATTAATCAATATCCTTATTATGTTGCTGCAGCCAAAAATTTAATGTGAATTGGGCTGCACCAGAGGGATAGCTTCCAGGAATAAGGAGATGGTAATCCTGTCCTTTGCTCTAAGCAGACTGGCATACCATAGTCAGTTCTGGATAACACCATTTAAACCATTTAACCATTAAACCCCAATTTAAACACCATTTAAACCATTTAACCATTCAGTTAGGCTTAGATTTGATATATGGATAGACTCCTTCCTGGAAGTCTTCAGAAGCTAAACACTTGTTGGGTTATTTTATATTATTTTATAATGGGATTCGTTTCAGGTATGAACTGGACTTGATAGGGGCTGATGTTCCTTCAAATCCAGTTTTTAGTAAGTGTGGAAGTCCTGTTCATTTTATTTTATCCCACACAACATTGTTACACTTCATATATGGGGCAGCATATAATAATTTTTGCTTCCATGCTTTCTCCATGGAGAAAGAGTAAGTTGGGCCCTGGCTAAAAGTAAAGCGCTTCCTATTCATTAAAAATGGACAAGCAGTGGTTGTTAGAGATAAGAGGCCTTGGATAGTAGCTGGCCTAGTAGAGAAGCTGGAGCAAAGAAAAGTTCCCCCTAGCCGGTGGGATTATTGGTGGGTCAGGATTCAGTGGCCACCCTAGTCTTCTTCCCAAGCTAACTGTAGTCAGCCAGTCATGGGGAATAAACTTGCGGGAGTGCATTGACTTTCTCTTGTGCTAAATCTGAATGCCATCTGATGGCAGAGATGTCTAATTTGGCACCCCAGAAGAGACAAAGTCCAGATCTTTGCTAGGGCTTCCAGGCATTTGTAGTACTTTCCTGATCAGACCTCACAGGTGAATGCTCTGAAGTTTATGGGGAAAGGCACTCATACCAAATGTCCCCCTGCATCTAGGGTTTCCAGGGAGCCTTTCAGACTGAGGTTCTCTGGGGCTACTCCAATTTCACAGAGGTCCTCCTCCAGAGTTCAAAATCCCTCCTCTTTATCAGTGTTTACAGAGAAGAAAAGAATTCGAGCAAACCATTGATCAGGGAGAGAGAAAGTTGGAGCATCCCATTACCAAATGAGGGGGAAAGGCAAAGCCAGAGGGATTGAGGTGAGGGATTTGAGAGGGAATCCTGGCTTCTCTGCACCTTTGGGACAGCAGCAGATGGAGTGTGTGACTGCCGGCTGGGCTTGTGTTGGAAAGGTACCTCTGCCAATCAGTTCTAGTTTTGTGAAAAAATGTATATTTGATCCGAATTGCAGTTTTTGTTTTTCATAAAGCAATTATTTGAAAAGCAAAAAAAAAAAAAAAAAAAAAAAAAAAAAAAAAAAAAAAAAAAAAAGGACAGGCAGGAGGGTGAGAGGATACACCAGTTTTGGCCACTTGCTATCCAAAGTCCAGGAGGCAAGGCCTGACCCTGAGCTAGACCTGAAGTCCTGTGCTGTTCCAAGTGCTCAAAGAGCTTTCCCAGGATTAGGGGACCCACGTGGAATGAAAGAGGAAGGGGTAGGCTTATGTTCCTCCAGGGGGCTCTGACCCCACTCCCTTCTCTTACTGGTTCATTGTATTGTTATTTGAGCTCTAGCTTATTCAGCAGAAGTAACCCCTGCACATTTGCCACATCTCCCATAGAAGCTGCTCTGTGGAACTTTCCCAGATCCTTTTTACTGAGGTTATATCCTTCAGAGAAGGATGCTCCATCTGTTCACATTATCCCTGCTCCGGTTGGTGGAGGAGCAAGCCTGAGGCTGGGTTTTTTTTTTTTCTCTAGAAATAAAAAAAAATTCTTAATATTCTACATATAATACAGAAATGTCTGTAGAGTATTTAAATTTTATGTAGAAAAGGCGGAAAGACTCGAGGGTGCGCGCCTCTCTGAGCCTCCTCCAGACCCTCATCTCCACTCTAGAGGCCAAACACTTAGGCCGTGAGGGCCCAGCAGTTAAGACCAATTTAATATTGGAGACAATGGCAGCCCTGGCAGCACTGGCAAAGGGATCGAACTACGCCTAGGTTTATCAGAGGCTTTGGTCAAGGTGCTCGAGCCCAATGGTAAAGTAATGCAAAACAGCGGGGTTTGAGAGCTACTTGGCGAGCTGGTCCCAAACCTCTAGATTGCTAGGGCTGGTTAAGCCCTAAGAGGGGCTGCAATCAAATTTCCAGGAGGAGGAGGCTGACTCTGTTGTCCCAGGCGCTCAGAGAATAGCTTTAGGGGACACACACAGACTCATGTTTGGGGATGGGGAAGGATGATGAACTAGGGTTCTCCTAGGGGTCCCTTCATCAAACCCTCTTCGCTTACAAGTTCTTATTCCCTTCTTTGAGCTCATGCTTTTTTAGTAGGTGCAGCCACTGAAGTGGCAAACCTGAGGCTAACTTTTGTTGTGGACAAAACAAAGTCTTCATTAAACCTCTTTGCCTCCTTGGGATCCTCACCTCCACTCCTAGGTTCCTCCAGGCGGCTCTTCCTTCTCTCTGTTTCATTTTAACCGGTTCCCTAAGCTCTTGCTTTTACCAGAGTAGCAGCCACTGTAACTTCCGGACGTCTCAGCAATAGGCCACTCTGGGGAGCTTCCCAAAGTCCTTGTTTTGTAGGTGATGTCCTTCGGGCAGCGGCAGAGGCTCCATAGACCTCAAACTCCTACCCACTCCCTCCGAGTCCCTGAGCAATGTGGTGAAGGTATAAGACTAAAGCCGACTTTTGTTTGGGCCAAAACCAAAAATCATTTTCAACATATGGAGGAGGCTCCTCCCCAGACTCTCAACTCCGAACCTTTGACTCAGTGCTGGACACCTCCGTGCGGAAGTCTCTAGCGTCCAGATTCGAGGTGACAGTCTAGAGGAGGCAAAGAGGCACAGGGAGGAGCCCCCTCCATATGCTGACAAAGATTTTCCGTTTCGTCCCAAACAAAAGTCAGCTTCAGGCTTGCTCCTTCACCACCCTAGGTAGGGTCTGCGAGGTCTACAGAGCCCCTGAAGCCGCAGAAGGATACCATCTCCGAAACAAGGACCTTGGGAAGCCCCCCTGAGAGACGTCCCTCGGAGTCTTTGAGAAGGTGCAGAGACCGCTCCCGCTGAAAACACCAACTCAACAATGGGATAAAATGAACCAATAAGAGAAGGGGTGGAGGGAGGGCAGCCTGGAGGAACCTAAGTTCGGAGTTGAGAGTCTGTCAAAGGAAGTAATGAAAAATATTAAGGAAAGAAGTCTAATGGTACTAGGTTTTAAACTATATTATAAAGCAGTAATTATCAAAACTATCTGCTACTGGCCAAGAAATAGAAAACTAGATCAGTGGACCACAATAGAACTACAACAAACCATCATAAAAGATTATAATAACCTCATGTTTGACAAAAGTAATGATCCAAGTTTTTGGAGAAAATTCAATATTTGGTAAAAATTGTGGGGAAAACTGGATAGCAATTTGGCAGAAATTTGATATAAACCAATATCTTATACTATTTACTAAAGATAATATCAAAATGGATACATGACTTAGGCATAAAAGGAAGAATAGCAGAAATATTACCTATTAGGTTTATGGATAAGAGAAGAATTTATGAGTAAACAGTAGAAAGAATTGTGAAATGTAAAATGGATAATTTTGAGTACATTAAATTAAAAAGGTTTATAAAAATTAATGTAGCCAAGATTAAAAAGTTGGGGAAAAATTTAATAGACAGTTTTCTCAGATAGATGATTTATATTTAAAAGAACATTGTTAAATATATAGATATGTGGACTTTTTCTCAATTGATAAATTATAAAAAAAAAGCAGTTTTTGGATGAAGAAATCAAATCTATATGTAACTGAGAAAAATGCTCTAAGTCATTTTTGATTAGAGAAATGCAAATAAAAAACTCAGAAATCATCTCACCTATCAGACTGGCTAAAATAATAAAAGCAAAATAATGTTGAAGAAGTGGGGAAATGGGAACACTAGTACATTGTGGATGTAACTGTGAACTGATCCAATTATTTTAGAGAACAATTAGGAATTTTACTCAGGGTTATAAAACTGTATAGCTTTCATCCAGTAATAACATTGTTAGGTTTATTTCTTAAGGTCCTCAAGGAAAAATTAAAATAAATTCTATGTTCTAAAATATAGCAGCTCTTTGTGGTGTCAAAGAAGGAAATTGAAAGTATGCCTATCAATTGGAGAATGGCTAACAAGTTGTAGCATATGATTGTGATGGAATATTTCTGAGCTTTAAGAAATGATAAGCAGGTTAATTTTGAAGAAAAAAAGCTTGGAAAGATCTATATGAAATCATGAAGATTGAAGCAAGTAGAACCAAGACAATATTATACACAGCAGCAGAAATATTCTTTGAAGAATGACTTGTGTATGTCTACCTCCAGAGAATTAACTTACCAATAGAAATAAGGAAGACAGAATAAGAGAGAGGGGTCAACATAATGTAGGAAAAGATTGAGTATAACAGTGGGTTCACCACCAACAGCAAGCGTAAGGGCTGTTCTGGAACAAGAAAGATAATGTTATTCTTAGGCTTTTAAAATCTATATAGAAAATAAAACAACAACAAAAATTGTCCTTTCCCTCTTTTTCTCCCTGCTTATTTGGAGAAAATAGAAAGGGTAGTAGCAAATGAGCAAAATCTAATATCTAAAGCTGGTAGAGGAAGCAGGATGAAGAAATTAACACTGGTTTTGTGTTGCCCAAAGAGAATTTTTACAATATGGAAGAATAAAAAAAAATTACATTCGAGATGCCCAGCCTCCTTCTTTAAATTTGACAAAATTACCTCTGAAACTTATCTGTAGCATTCACATCTGCTCCTTTCTTCAGGAGAATGGCCACCATTTCTGGGTTATTTTCAGTAATAGCAAGTAAAATTGATGTGTGCCCATCCTGCCAAATCATGGAAAAACAGTTCATGAGAAATGGCATAATGCCATAAAGCCTCTACAGAAGTTTGAATCAAATGTCACTCTAATGGATTGGGTCTGACAAGAGATGATGGTCCCCTCTTAATGGTCCCCTGCAATGCAATCAGACACTTTCTAATTCAGCTAACAGTTTGCTTGGCCATAGCAGAGAAAAGACATTCAGAACTGGGAAGGGAGGTTGTTCATTCAAGATCATGTAATCATTCTGCAGAGCACAACTTCCTGAGACTCACATACTGTGAAAATGGTCCAGAGTCTCAGGGAGGGGCGTTGACCTCCTGTTTCTTAGCCATAAGACAAAGTTGAGTAGGAGAGAGAGAGGAGAGAGACTCTAAAGCTCAGAACACAAGCCCCTGAAAACCCTCAGGGACCTCCTAAGAGCCTAGAATACCACAAGATCTCTATTAGAGAGGCTGTTGCTGAGCAGAGGGAGCAAGGTAGGATTAGACAGGGAGAAGCTTGCCTGGGATGTAAGAGGGAGATGCAATACTGTCTAATAGCTTTCTATTTTATTAGATAGTTATTCTCACTAATTTTGCCCTGTTTCTTACTGCTGAAGGAGTCCATGCATGTCCATGCCCTCTAAATTTTGATGCCCTAAGTAAAAAGCCTGCATTGTTTCACCTGAGTTACAATTCTAGCTTAACTAGAGCAACATAAGCCATAGCAAGTGCTACCACACTGGAGAGAGAAAAAATATGTATATTGTGTATTCTAGGAAGATGGTGGTGTAGAAGCAGCAAGACTCCAGACCTCTGTAAAACCTTTCACCACCAATAAAGGACAAAGGGCTCTGAGGGAACAGAAAACCAAATCTGACAACAGAACAGAGCTGGGGAATCCCCCAGCTGAACCCAACTTAAAAGGTACATGGAAAAAAAGAGAAAAAAAAGCCTGAATTCTTGGAACTGTCTGGTGGGAGGGGAAAGAAAGGAGGAAGATCCCAGGTCCCCTCCTCAACCTAATGTGCTGAGTCTCCAATGGATCCTGGAATCTCAGGGTGGGCTGGGGCCCTAGTCCTAGGGAGTGCCTTGCTGGAACAGCTGTGCCAAACTCAAGGCTCTGATCACAGAGGGCAAGGAGGCTGCTGAGGGAGAAACCCAGAGAGGATGAACAAATGCTCCATCTTGTGCTACTCCCCCTTCTCTCGAGGTTTTGAAGTCAGGGCACCTTGAACTTAGCAGATCAACCATATGTGGGCTTTAACCTATCAATACAGCAGGCAAGAAGTCTTCTTCAGAGGGCAGGGAACCTTCAACACCTCCCTCTCACAGACTACAGTGAAAGTAGCCAAATTCACTTTGTTAACTTTTACCACCAGCTAGGGAAAATCTGACCTCGGGTCCCACTAAACTTATTAATCAACAGATCAGAGAAGAAGCCCTCCCAGGACTGAATAGCCCAAATATGCAGATGAAAAAAAAATTATCACAGGACCAAGATTACAGCCAATTATGAGGGAGAAAGAAGGAAAAAATATGCAGAAAAAGAAAAAAGAAACCACAATGGACAGCTTCTATCTAGAAATTGAACAAAGAGCAAATGGATCAGGGGAAGACCAAGGAACACCAAGCAAAAACATATACTCCAGTGAAATGGACACAGGCTTTGGAAGAACTCAAAATTCAATGAACTCAAGAACTCAAAAAAACAATCAACAGAGGTTGAAGACAATTGGGAAGAGGAAAAACAAGAAAATAATACCTTAAGAGCCAAGAGTGACCAGCTGGAAAACGAAGCAAAGAAGGTGAAAGAGGATCTAAAAAAAAATCAGACCAGAAGGAGAAGGATGACCAAAAATCCAGGGATGAAATTCAGTCTTTAAAATATTAGAATCCAACAAATAGAAGCAAATGACTTCACAAGGCAGCAAGAATATACAAAACAACATTTAAAAAAATGAAAAATTTGAGGAGAATATGAAACACCTCATTGACACAACCACAGATCTGGAAAACAGATCTCGAAGAGACAATTTAACAATTATTGGTCTACCAGAAGATCTTGACAAAAGAAAAAGCCTGGACATCATCCTTCAGGAAATTATCCAAGAAAACTGCCCTGATATTCACAAACAAGAGGGAAAAGTGGAAATAGAAAAATCTACATATCACCTCCTACATTTAATCCACAACGAACAACTTCCAGGAATATTATAGCCAAATTCCAAAACTACCAGACAAAGGAAAAAATATTACAACCTGCTAAGAAGTCATTCAGATATCAGGGAACCACAGTTACCACAGGACCGGGCTGCATCTACACTGAAGGACCAGAAGGCATAGAATATAATATTCTGGAAAGCAAGAGAACTGGGTCTACAACCAAGAATCAACTATCCAGCAAAACTGACTATGTTTTTGCAGGGTAAAGTATGGTCATTCAACAAAATTGAAGACTTTCAAGCATTCATAAAGAAAAAACTGGACTTAAACAGAGTTTGCTGCCCAAACACAGAACTCAAGAGAATCACCATAAGGTAATTAAGAGAGAAACCAAAGACCTTTTCTTTAAGGAATCCAATAAGTTCAACTGACTTGAATCCCTATAAGAAAAGAAGATATTGGTAACTCTGAAAAATTGCTATTATCAGTAGGGTAGCTAGAAGGGAACTTAGAGGGAACAGTGACAAACTGTATAGGATGAAATGTCAAGATATATATGTATATTTATGTATATATATATATATATATACATATATATGTATGTATATATATGTATAAATATATATAAAACTAGAGGTAAAAAAGGAGATAATATTAAGAGAAATGGGAAAACAGACAAAATGTAAAATGGAGTAAATTTATATCACATAAAGAAGTGTGTGGGGTGAACAGGGGAGAAGACCAATATACTGGAAGGATAAAGAGGTTGGAGACAGGAAATACTTTATTCTTAAGTGCATTGAAATTAACTTAAAAGAGGGAAGAACAATCAGATCCATAGGGGCAGATAATTGATTCACATCCTATAGAGAAGTAGAAGGTACAAAAGGGACTGGTGGGGAGGACAGCAATACTAGGGAGGGAGAGGGCAGAGGGTAGCTTAAAAAGACCCTAAAGAATAATAAGAGGGGAATAAGAAGGGAGGGGGTAGAAAGGGAAGTACAATAAGGGAGGGGATTTGGGGAACTGATTAAAAACAAAATACTAGTATAGAAGGAAATAGTGAAAGAAGAAAGGGAAGGACAAGGAGAGGGAATCTAAATGTTGGGGAATACACAATTGCTAATCATAACTCTGAATGTGAATGGGATGAACTTGCCCATGAAACAGAAGCAAATAGAAGAGTGGATTAGAAACCAAAATCCTACCATATGTTGTCTACAAGAAACACACATGAGACAGGTAGACATGCATAGAGTTAAAATAAAAGGCTGGAGAAAAATCTATTGGGCTTCAACTGAGAAAAAGAAGGCAGGAGTTGCAATCATGATTTCTGACAAAGCCAAAGTAAAAATAGATCTGGTTAAAAGAGATAGGAAAGCTAATTACATCCTGATAAAAGGCAGTATAAACACTGAAGAAATATCAGTACTCAACATGTATGCACCAAATGGTATAGCATCTAAATTTCTAAAGGAGAAACTGGCAGAGTTCAAGGAGGAAATATATAGTAAAACTATACTAGTAGGAGACCTGAACCTTCCCCTATCAGATCTAGATAAATCAAACCAAAAAATAAATAAGAAAGAGATGAGAGGTAGTAAATGAAATCTTAGAAAAATTAGAGGTAATCAATATATGGAGAAAAATAAATAAGAACAAAAAGGAATACCCCTTTTCAGTAGCACATGGAACATTCACAAAGATTGACCATGTACTAGGGCATAGAAACATGGCAAACAAATGCAAAAAAGAAGAAATAATAAATGCAACCGTATCAGATCATAATGCAATAAAAAGTTATTAGCAAGGATACATGGAGAGGCAAACTAAAAACGAATTGGAAATTAAATAATATTATTCTACAAAATAAGTTAGTGAAAGAATAAATCATAGAAACAATAATTTCATTGAAGAGAATGATGAGACTTCTTACCAAAACCTATAGGATGCAGCCAAAGCAGTATTAAGGGGGAAATTTATATCATTGAGTACATATATTAACAAATTAGGGAGGGCAGAGGTCATTGAATTGGGCATGCAACTTAAAAAACTAGAAAGTGAACAAATTAAAAATCCCCAGATGAAAACTAAATTAGAAATACTAAAAATCAAAGGAGAAATTAATAAAATCAAAAGTAAAAGAACTATTGAATTAGTAAATAAGCCTAGAAATAGGCACTTTGAAAAAATAGATAAAATAGACAAAGTACTGGTAAATCTAATAAAAAAGGAAAGACGAAAACCAAATTAACAGTATCAAAGATGAAAAGGGAGACCTCTAATGAAGAGGAAATTAAGGCAATCATTAAAAACTATTTTGCCCAATTATATGGTAATAAATATAGCAATCTAGGTGATATGGATGAATATTTACAAAAATATAAATTGCCTAGATTAACATCAGAAGAAATAGAATACTTAAGTAATCCCATATCAGAAAAAGAAATTTGACAAGCCATTAAGCCAGGGCCTGATGGATTCACAAGTGAAAATTGTATCAAAAATTCAAAGAACAACTAATCCCAATATGATACAAATTATTTGACATAATAAGCAAAGAAGAAGTTCTACCAAATTCCTTTTATGACACCAACATGGTACTGATTCCAAAGCCAGACAGACAAAAACAGAGAAAGAAAACTACAGACCAATCTCCATAACGAACACAGATGAAAAAATCTTAAATAGAATACTAGTAAAAAGACTACAGCAAGTGATCATTAGGGTTATCCATCATGATCAGGTGGTGTTTATACCAGGAATGCAAGGATGGTTCAGCATTAGGAAAACCATTCACATAATTGACCTTATCAACAACCCCAAAATAAAACTGTGAATTCACTGATGTAAAAGACAACTCCAACAATTCTTTCTTTGGAGGTGAATAGCATCCCCCATCATTAGTCTTTTAGGATTTGTCCCAGAGCATTGCATTTCTGAGAATAGGCCAAGTTTTCACAAATAATCATCATCTAATATTGCTGCTACTGTATACAATGTTTTCCTAGTTCTGCTTATTTCACTCTGCATCAGCTCCCCCTCAGTCTTTTCCAGCTTTTTCTGAAATCACCTTGCTAATCATTTAATAGTATTCCATTACCAGCATGTACCACAATTTGTTCAGCTATTCTCCAGTTGATGGGCACACCTTCAGTTTCTAATTCTTTGTCATCATGAAAAGAGCAGCTATAAATATTTTTGTACAAGTAGGTCCTTTCCCCATTTTTATGATCTCTTTGGGATACAGACCCAGTAGTGATAAATCATGGATTCAAAGGCTATGTACAGTTTTATAGCCCTTAGGGTATAGTTCCAAATTGTCCTCCAGAATGGTTAGATCAATTCACCACTCCACCAAAAGGAATTAGTGTCCTAATTTTGCCACATCCCTTCTAACATTTACCACTTTTCCTTACTGTCATATTGGCCAATTTGATAGGTGTGAGAAGGTACCTCGGAGTTGTTTTAATTTGAATTTCTCTAATAGAGAGTGTTTTAGAACATTTTTATTTGATTATTGATGGCTTTGGTTTCTTTATCTGAAAATTATTTGTTTATATTCCTTGACCAGTTGTCATTTGGGGAAATTTTGTATTCTCATAAAATTGACTTGGTTCTTTAAAATGTTGAGAAATTGGACTTTTATCAGAAATGTTTTCCTAATTTGTTTCCCTTCTAATCTTGGTTAGATTAGTTTTGTTTTGCACAAAAGCTTTTTAATTTAACAATCAAAATTACTCATTTTACATCTTATGATATTCTCTATCTCTTGTTTGGTCATAAATTCTTCCCTTCTCTAAATATCCACCAGGGAAACTATTCTGTGTTTCCCTAATTTGGTCATGTTGTCACTGTTTATGTCTAAATCTCATATCCATTTTGACCTTATCTTGGTATAGGGTATGAGATATTGGTCTGCACATAGCTTTTGCTATACTGTGTTCCAATTTTCCAAGCAGTTTTTTGTTTAAAAAGTGAGTTTTTACTCCAAAAGCTGATATCTTTGGGTTTATCAAACCCTAGGGTGTGAAGATAATTTACTCATGTATATTGTGTATCTAATCTGCTCCACTGAGCTACTATTTTATTCCGTAGCCAGTTCCATGTTGTTTTGATGATTATAGTACAATTTGAGATCTGGTACTGCCAAGCCTCCTTCCTTCATATCCTTTTTCATTAGTTCCCTTGATATTCTTGACCTTTTGTCCTTCTAGATGAATTGTTATTTTTTTTTCTAGTTCTATAAAATAATTTTTGGTAGTTTGATTGGTGTGTCACTGAATAAATAAATACATTTAGGTAGAATTGTCATTATTATTATATTGGCTCATTTTACCAATGAGCAATTTAATATTTTCCAATAGTTTAGATCTGACTTTATTTGTGTTAAAATTGTTTTGAAATGTGTTTATATAATTGCTGTGTTTGCCTTTGCAATTATATCCCCTGATATATTATTTAAACTGATTTTAAATGGAATTTCTCTTTCTAATTCTTGTTGCTGGACTTTGTAGGAATATAGAAATGCTGATGATTTATGTTGGTTATATTATGTTCTGCAATTTTGCTAAAGTTATTAATTATTTCACTTAATTTTTTTAGTTGATTCTCTAGGATTCTCTAAGTATACTGTGAAAATAGAATTACCCTCCTTTTGTCTTTTAATGTAATCAATCAGCAACCCTTAATTTAATTAATCAGGAACCTGAAGGTCCTTTACCATTGAGATGTGCAGGGATAGACCAGCCCAAAGTGAAAGGAAGTAGAAACCAAAGAAACAGGAAATAGATCTCACAAGCACTGCCCTCCTGGGGAAGTAACAGACAAATTAAGAAACTATGATTGGTTCCTGGGGTGTGACATGGAATGTGAGCTAATGGGTGGAGAAAATGTTTATAAGGTGAGACCCAACATGAAGTGGGACATTCACATTTGCATTCAGATTTGCACTCTTACACTGGAGGTACTAGGATTTGGACTAGAAGGCTGCCTGAAGGAGATATCTCTTGGGCTGGTGGGACTCTTGCTACCTTGACTTCTGGCTAGAGATTGTGACCTGAGGGAGCCTTTGTTGGTGGTAAACTGGATTCCTTCAGATCGGCACTTAGCGTATTTAGCTAGGCAATATTTTCTACCTCTTTCCTACATTTCCCTCTTTTACTATATCTCTATTAAACTAAATTGTTAAAAGCTACTAACAAGCCTCATAATTAAACATTTAATTATTATAATTGGTGACCACAACCTTTTTAAACTATTACAATACCATCATATCAACTGTGAAGAGTGAGAGTTTAGTTTCCTCATTGTCTATTTCAATTTCTTTAATTTCTATTACTTCTCTCATTACTAAAGCTAGTAGCACAATAGTACACCATTTGAGGTGTTTGTTTTGAATTCAGGGAAGTGCTATTTGAAAGTGTCTAGCAAACTCCCCTATGAACACGTGGGGGGCTTTTAGACTACATTACCCATGATTCTGATGGGTTTCTGGTCTTAGGGCGTGGGGATGTCAAAGGTCCCCACACAGGGGGCAGCTTAAATTCAGAGGAAAGCCTAGAGGAGGTCTTTTGGATTTCCTGGGTGGCCGGCTGGCGTACGAGAGAAAGAGGATGGGCTCCAGCGGTAAATTTAAAGGTAGTCAAGTGTGGTCATAGATATTTCACCAACAAGGCCATGGCTATTAAAATAAGCTTTTCTCTTATACTATATGTCTTTATCATTTTTAATCTTAACAGAGGTTATAAACCACAATTTTTCCAGATTTCTCCTGAACAATATTTTGAGTCTGTAAAGATGTTAACTTATTTATTTTTTGTAATTTGAAGTGCTCTTGTAAGTCCTAGGAGATCTACACCTTGTGCACTTATATTTGGTGGCAAAGCTGAATACCACAAGGTGTCAGTCTGTGTAACTATGGCAGCCCTGGTGTATCGTTTCCCATTTACCATGTTGGATGAACCACTGGTATAAAGAATCATGTTGGCAACAACTAGGGGAATATCAGATAAATCCTCCCTAGTCTTCTGCATGATCTGCAAGGTGTCTTGGCACTTATGAATGCTTTCACCCTCCAATGGTAAATTTGTTAACATGTAAAATGTATATATTTCCAAAGCTGGGATAAATAATTCACACAGGGTTGCATAACAGAGTGAGGACTCTGCTCTCTTGACGTTTTATCATTCTATCTTTATATTTCACACATAGGATCAGACTATGTGTTGTGTGATCCTTATATGTATTATTTATTTTTTCCATATTTAAGAATGTGAAAGAAGTAATGTTGCTAAACATAGTATTTCAAATGAGTCTTCATCTGATTTGGTCAAATATATTTAGAATAATATATACATTTAAAAATTGTTATTATGGTCTACATAAATACATTTTTGGATAAAGCAGTCTGACTAATGGTATTAAACACAAGAGACAACAATAATAGAGTAAGGTAATGGATTAAAGCTTTAATGGAGGGAAGAAGAAGGGGGAGTCCCATCAGGCTGGGGAAATGGAGGAAAGTGGCAGCAAGGGGGTGACCAAAGCCAATGGATGGCTACTGAATCCCATATGAGTGCGGGAATCATGAGATTAGGGGGTAGGATGTTGTTAGCAACTGTCAATCAAGGCAACCATTGTGTGTTGGCCTGTTGTCTAGCTGGGCTCTGTTTATTTCCTATTGCTTAGCTAGGGTCTTTAGGTTTGTCATTCCCACCTTTTTCTTTGTATAAAAAAGAAAAAAAATGGGTGGAAGATGGCGGGGGGGGGGGGTGGGATTTTGGAGAGGGGCCATGAGTCCAAGGAGAAATGAGTGATGGTCTTGCTCATAAAACTGCTTCCTGTTGAAAGGGGGTGTAGCATTTCGTTGAGTCTCTTCATGGTCCAGTCTGCATCCCTCTGTGTGGATTAGTATTGGTGATGTCTAAAAAGACCTCAATAGGAGAACATTATGGAGAGAGGCAAAGCCAACAGTTTTCAGCAAGGGTGTTATCATGGTCACAAAAAGAAGTTGCCTTGCTTTGATAATGGGGGGTAGGTGGGCCTGAGCAGTGCCAGAGGTCAAGAAGTAAAGTAGGAGAGAGAGAAGGAGGAGCATTGTTGCTCATGACCTAAGAGATCAGAAGAAAGGGAAAAAGTGAATATAGCTTAGTATTAGATTTGTCCACTCCATGTTCAATGACTAAAACTTGGGGTGGGTAGAGATAATTAGTAGTAGATGGCTATGCATATTTCAAATTTCAGGAGTTTCAATGACCAGTTTGCTTGATGGTTTGGGACATGGATTATATAGGTATTTGCTATGAAATGATAAAGCAGGGAAAGGATTATAAAGCTCTTTGACTTCTGGTAATAGAGTTCCTAATCAGTCATGCAGTACCAATTGCTTGGTACAGCCAGACTCAGGAATAATCAGGTAGGGTTCATATCACTTAGAAGAGGATCCTGCTTCAGCTTGTGCTAAAACTGCCACCTTCAAACTTTTAGCACCTCTATTCAAGTGCCTATGGCTTTTGTCTTGACAGGTAGATTACCAACATCCTGTCTTCTAAGTTCATCCTGGTATAAAGACCAATTATTAGAAATCATTGCTGTATTATAAACAGTGCAGAGCTGGTGAGTCAGACCAAAAGTTATAGCTAAAGGAAAATGTTCAGAAAAAGCGTTCACTTGAACAGGCTTTTTGTTTTGCAGGAGCTAGGGAATCAGAAAAGGGGTTAATTTTTGCAAGGAGTTAAAATTTCCACTTACTTGATTAATGATGACTTATTTTTCTTAGTTGCTGGTCACAGAACCCACTAGTAGGCAGGTCTGAGGTTTTCAAACTGCTAGCTTCAGAATGTAACAAGAGCTAGAAAGCAATAACAGAACCTGAAAGCTTTCTAAGTTTGGTACACATTTTCTACCTTTTAGACAGCCATGTCATGGAAAAGGAAGTTTCTGCCATAGCAGAGGTAGGGTGTTTAGAGGCAGAGGAGACAGAGACAGTTGCGACATGCACAGAGCCATTCCCTCTAAGGTAGGAGAGGACTGAGCCAGCCTGCAGGTAGAGAGAGAGACAGACAGACAGGCAGGCAGGCAGGCAGGCAGGCAGAGAGACAGATAGACAGACAAACAGAGTAAGTAAATCTCAAGGTCAAACTGGGTCCAGGGAACCTGGGGCGGCCAGGTGACTCCTGATCAGTGGGGTTTCAGCACCATTATGTCAGTGTGACTGACCTGAGAGACTAGGAGAAGAGTACAGTAATGGAGTAAAGCTTTAATGGAGGGAAGGAGTAGGGGGAGTCCCATCAGGGTGGGGAAATGGAGAAAAGAGGCAGCAAGGGGAAGCCTGAAGCCAGTGGATGGCTATTGAGTCTCATCTGAATGGGGAAATCATGAGATCTTATAGTATTAGAAGGTGGGATGTTATTGGTAACCATTAATCATGGCAACCATCCTGTGTGGGCCTATTGTTTAGCTGTGGTCTGTTTGTTTCCTATTGTTTAGCAAGGGTCTCCAGGTTTGTCAGGTATTAATAACAGAACAGGTCTTGAGAATGGTAGCAGTTTCAGTAAACAGTTTCAGCTTAGTGAACTTACAAGGATAAAAATTAAATAACCAAAGCATAAAAAAAGCATAAAATGAAAATAGAAAAAAAAGTATATGAATTTTAAAATTACACTTTAATTTTAAAATTATGTATTTATTTAGGTTTGTCAGTCCTACCTTCTTTGTCCAAGGCAGGATTACCCAAAGTAAATCCAGTATCAGAAGCCCCATCTGGACTACTGATATTGGCTGAAGGGAGCTGATTAACTTGTCTCTTTCCATATTGAAGAACTAGTTCCCGGTGACTATTTAGAAAATAAAATATAAAACATGGTAAGTTTATATCAACCAAGGTAAAAATCATATGCACCAAGTTTTTATGTATCTCAAAATCTTAAGTATCCAGACCAGATTACAACAAAAATTTTTGTTGTTGTTTTGGTAAAGTCTGTAGGGTATAACTAATGATTCAATCTAGACTTCTTACACTTGTCTTTAGTCACAGGATTAGAATATTATAGCTTTAGAGGTGAAATTGTCTGTATAGGGGGTCACGTAGTTTAATCTCTTTCCAATATATTAAGTAACTGAGAAAAGCTAAGAGTTGTCCAGGGTCACGCAGAAAGATAGCAAGGGGCATGGACTCCCCAAGACCTAGGTCCTCTGATTCCAAATCCAACACTCTTTCCCAAGATAACAAATACCTCCCTATAAGTTCTAATGTTGCTGATTAGTATTTCTGATTTATTTTTTAGTTACTAATCATTTGATGGCATCTGTGACATAAAATGATTTTCCCCAAAACTAATCTGACATAATTAAATAATAAAACTTTTGTGAAGATCAAATAATAAAATATATGTAAAAGCATTAGAAAACATTTAAAGAGCTATAAAAATGGCAGCTTTTATCATCATTATTATTAATTCTGAAAGTTATGATCTCAGATTACCTGATGCTACTTCCCCCCCCACCCCCCTGCTTATACCCTACTGATCTTAGATAACCTAACTTTGCCATTTGCCTTGTTTGTTCACAGTGTCCTTATGTCTGCTTGCCAGACTGTCACTGTATCACGAACTATGAAAGCTGCACTCAATCTCAATTGTGTAGAGCAAGAATCCTTTTAAATGCAATTATAGGCCACTGCTCTCACCCAGAGACCACGGAACCCCCAGTTTGTTTGTCTGATGCCACCACTTACTCCAGGCACTGAATATTCAGTCATGGATAAAAAGGAATCGGTGCAGAAGGCCAAACTGGCTGAGCAGGCTGAGAGACATGACGACATGGAATCTTGCATACACTCTATAACAGAGCAAGGAGCTGAATGATCAAATTAGGAAAGGTATTGCCTCTCTGATGCTTACAAAAATGTCATAGGGGCCTGAAGATCATCTTGGAGAGTTGTTTTTCAAGTATTGAGCAAAAAAATGGAAGGTGCTGAGAAAAAACGGCAGATGGCCCAAGAACACAGAGAAAAAATGGAGACACAGCTAAGAGAGCTAAGCAATGATGTGCTTTCTCTTTTGGGAAAGTTCTTGACCCAAAGCTTCAAAAGAAGAAAGCAGTTTTATATTTAAAAATGAAAGAAGGCTGTGGCTGAGGTTGCTGCCGATGACAAGAAATGAATAGTGGATCAGTCACAAGAAGCATATCAAGAAGGATTTGAAATCAGCAAAAAGAAGATGCAGCCAGTGCATCCAATAAGATTGGGCCCGGCCTTGAACTTCTCTGTGTCTATTATGAGATCCTTAGTCAAGTAATGGTAGTAGCCTCCTTTCATTTTCAATTTATTTGAGAGAAGGGTGGAAAGGATTCAAATTCCATTATTTGTAAAGTTACCTGATATTAATTTTCATTATTTTTGCTACATTCATTTTATTTCTATTTAAATGACAGGTAACCTAAGAACAAATATATAAGTAAACACATAGTAAAAACCAAGTGCCTGATATTCATAAAATCATTGTATAACAAGCAGAGTAGTAAAATAAAAAAATCTATGTATTTAATTTTATTTAGGTTATTTTGCTTTTGTGAATTTTTGGAAACTTACCTAAGATGAATATGCTATAAAAATAGTAACAGGGAAAGAACTTGAGATGGTGGTTAGCTTTATTTAATGTCTTATGACATTTTTCATGAATAATCCAAGCATAATTCTTAAAAATGTGTATTAAAAGTTGATATAAGTGGAATAATAGTTTTATGGATGTACAAAAATGTAATTATGTAAGTATAATTAGGATTATAATGTTAGCACTTACGCAGGAATACCACTGACAAGAGCATAGTCTTCAGCTGTCCATCCATCATTATCTTGGAAAGAGAGATGAATATTATATTGAAGAATAAGATTGACTATACTTGTTGGTTCAGTACTGACAGCAATCATGAGGGCTGTTCTGGAATAACAAAGAAACAATTTGCATTTAAGAATTTAAACGTCACATTTAGCCAGATTTTTCTTGATGTTTCAATAAAGGGATGTCTCCTTTTCTTTGGTGTTAATATATATGGAGAAAAAACATGCATTGATGAAAACAAGTATTTTATTGCTCATTTGCAGCATTAAAAATTGGAAAATAAATCCAGAAAGAAAAATAGGTTTTTGTTTTCTAGTTCCCATGGGGTTTTAGAAGGGATTATTCATTTTAAGTCTTTCTAATAAACAAGAAGACAGTATGCCTAAATCACTTGTGTGCAACAATTAAGAAGTTTCAGTTAGGAACACTATATAGGTTCCACTTGTTTGCTGGGTTTCAAAGTAAAGTAGTGGCTCTTTGATAATGATTAGATTAAAAATAAATAATCCCAGGGACACCTTTTACTAAATTCCTATCCTAATGCCCCATCATAATATGGAATTGATACTTCATTGTCAAAGGCTAATCCAGAACAAGCTATTTTATATTTAGCAGACATAAAAGTCTTTGAACATGAATATAACAACAAACTCTGTTTAAGGACAAGCTTAAATAAAGGTTCATGACCAGAAAGCGAGTACAAATTGATTTGTAGAGGGCCCATTAATTCATGGAGGCAGTTTATTAAAATCTGACATGGCTATGAGTTACATCAGTATAAGGAATACTCTATAACAAAACACATATCTTTTGAGGTATCAAATAAATTATATGCTGAATGACTCATGGATTTTTTGCCCAAGAGAACATTGTAGCAATATCAGTATTCCATGTGAGGTTTTGATGTCCCTTGACTACTTAGTGACAACTGTTAATACAGGATAACTCTTCTTAAGGTTAAATTAGTGTAGGTATATCCTCCACTGGTAAAATTAAGGATATTTTAAAAGGTGTTTTGAAAAGTTATGATAATCTCTTTCTAGCAGGATTAAATGTCTGCTATGTTTAAATGCTCTTCTCTGTTCCTAACAGCCTAATCCCAAAAAGAAGAAAGGCAACAAAACAGATAAGATTATTTGGGTGAAAAATAGGAGACTATGAATGAGATTGAAATTGATGAAATCATAAAATCCAAGTATTAGTGGTGGCTAATATTATCACATATTTTTAAATGTTAGAGCTTTTTTAAAGTTAATATTCAGAAGTGAAGGCACAAAAAGAAACCACAAATATCTTTTGAAATCTCAGCTCATGAAAACTCAACCTATTACTTTTCAATATTTATCTATTTATATTTCATTAGCAAGTCAACTTTTATACTCTTTTGTAATCTTCCCTTCTTTCAAATGCCTTTAAAATGATTCCAAATATATGAATAATTGTGCTTCATCAGCCATGGATTTCCTCCATATGTATTTGATCACTCTTCTACAATTAGATATGAGGAGACCCATTGTCCTTGATTTATAGGAAATACCAGACACTGAGTTAAATGAGTCCATATGTTCCACTATCAGTATTAATGAAAATAGGTCAACATAGAAATGTTGGCACTTTTACTCTAGTAACTAAACTTCTGAGAAATATATATATATATATATATATATATATATATATATA